>NC_061101.1:28361974-28371974 GCF_015104395.2 Macrobrachium nipponense | reverse complement strand
GGTACCTGGAGGTTTCTTTGGACAGCTTCGGGGTAGAGGGAGGGGGAGCTCAGTGCTACTCTCTTCCGCTATTTTGAGGGCTGGTGTCCCTCCAATTGAGGAGGCAACCTCATTTAATATTGTGGAGACGCCAACTCTGATTTCCCTCTATGAGATTCAATGAGCTCACTTGGAGAGGGGAAAGTTTTCTTTTTAAAATGTGAATTACTTAGAAAAAGGGGTTTAGAGGCAATTCACCAGTAATGAATTTAAGCTAGTAATCTTTTCAACCATAAAATCTGAAAGTGGTTTAGTACATCCGTTTTTGGTCATTCTAATTGGAGGTTTTATTTTTCATATTCACACCAAATGTTAGAAACATCATTTCAGCCGAATAGACATATAATCACACAAATCTTTTTCGACTACTTAGAAAAATTTAGAGTGACGACACAAGATTACCTTCCAGAAACTAACTATGGTTACAGCTATTAAACAATAACAAATCCAAGTTTTTCAATTTGAAATATTGTAGACTATACACTCAAAGATACACAAAGACATTTAAGTTCGTCCACACATAATTTTATTCCAAAATAATTTTATGGAGGATTGCTCAGATACTTATTCGAGCTTAATCTGTTGTGTGCCCTCTATCTCAACGATCAGAAATCCTAAGATATGGCCTCACATTTGTCTTCCACTTTTCTTCTCTTATCAACGAAGCCGCAAAAAAAATATGCCTTGCTCTTTCATAGTTATGAATTACATGAAACGCATATTCAGTCGTTTAGTCGCTTTTAGTCTTCATCGTCTTCATTTTTCATTAAATATGTATAACAAGACTGGTAAGTCACTTGACAGTGAACATCAAAGTGGATTTTTTTTTTTTTAGTGAACAACAGTGCTGAGAATTTCTACGAGTCCATTTGCTCTATTAGTTTACTTTCATTGATATTGCCTATTTGTTCACAATAGTTTATACCACCATAAAACACTTCTTGCCCTTAAACTGAAGACTGCGATTTTTTTCCCTTTTCAAACAGGGTTTTGTGATGCTGGCAACTATTTACTGCTTATAAAAACACGACCATCTAACTTCAAGACAGCACTTAGCCTACATTTTCACTTAAACACTAAAAACATTTTTTTTCAATTCTACACTCCTGAGCTCTAATAAACATGTACACTTTCTAATTATCACATTATTTTATTCTTCACATCTTACTAAAGTTACGACATTTTGACGTTACTTTTCTCTACCAACATTTAAGAGTTTCTAGTAACGAAACCTACACTCAGTTGACACATAAACTAATCTTTTATCTATTGGACAAACACAATATAAAAAAAGTAACATTATCCATCACCACCCTGATATATATGTAATCGTTCTCACAAAAATTAGTTTCTCTTTTTATACAAATACAAAGAAGTACATCTGTAATATGGAAAAAGTTGTCATAATTAACTGACTACATAAAGGTAAAGATCGCACTACCTGACTACCGCAATGAAGGTTTGGTAACTCTTGTGTTAATTGAATATTATTGTTCCCTGGATAATTTCTCAAGGACCGAGTTAGTTTCACGTAAATGCAAACGGTCTGACGTGAATGATTTGTAGCATTTTTATAATTTTAGCTCTAGTTTCAACAATAATGGATGTTACAACACAATGTAGGCCATCGAGGGATCCTCTTGCATATGACAGCCGGCTAAGGTATTTTTACATCGTACATATTCAAACTTCATTTACATAAAGCAAAGTGATGTCAATTTTTTTACGATGGCTGAAATGTGTAATTCATATGGGGAATTTTCAAGACAGGGAAATTCATTTATAGGAAAATAAGTAAAATTCATCATTCAAAGTAATACTCAAATCCTCTCTCTCTCTCTCTCTCCTCTCTACTCTCTCTCTCTCTCGCCCCCCCCCCCCCCCCCCCCCCCCCCCACCCCTCTTCACTCCTCGGAACTACATACACACACCAACACACACAACACACACACACACACCAACACACACATAATATAACAACATATAGATATATATAGAGAAATATATATAGGATAATATATATAAATATATACACACAACACACAGACACACACACATATATGTACGTATATGTGTATGTATTATATATTAATATACATGCCTATATACATATACATACATACACACACAAACATATATAGATATATATATATATATATATATATATTATATATATATATAAATATAATATATTTATATATATATATATATATATTAAGGCTTCTGGGGAACAAAATAAAATGATTATTTGCTAGAATTTTATTGTCAAGTCCTTGACATGTATGTGTGTATGTATGTATGTATGTATGTATGTATGTATGCGTGGAATAAAATTATTTGGAGTAAAAATAACTGCATATACAAGAATCATAAAGGGACCTATTTCACAGGCCACAGACATCAATTAATTTCAAGAGACTCATAGTGAGCTTGAGCACAGTACCTGCTGCATTTTACTCAAATAACGGAGCAGGTAAGAGAAATGAAAGAGATAAACCCTCTGTTAACGATACTTCAAAAAAAAAAGTTCCGTCTGACATGAACCGAATAAATATAGCTTCTTTACCTTCTGAATAAGAAAATTGTGAATCAAATTTCCAACATCCACTCAAACATAACGTGTAAATGCACAATTTAGGCATTCAGGAACTCCACTATCTGCTATGTCCACATTTTATTTAAATAAAATCTAGTTATTGTTACCGCACCGACAAATTCTGTAAAGATATTATATAATATAATATTAGTTTTGTTAAAAATGGTTGATGCTTTAGCACTATTTATCTTGTAGAGAGTTTTCTATATTTTTCTGATGACAGCTTTTTCTCTGTTGCTAGACTGGCGAGTAACGCACCAAAGGGCATGGTAAAATTCGATTGAGTCATTTTGGTGTTTATTCTTGCATATGCAATGCTCTCTCTCTCTCTCTCTCTCTCTCTCTCTCTCTCTCCTCTCTCCCCAACGCGACGTTTCGTCTAGAAGGACTAGCCAAGGGAATTCAGTCCCTCAGCAGTCATCGCTGGAAAATATCCTGTAGATCTGGACGAAACGTCGCGTTGGAGAGAGAGAGAGAGAGAGAGAGAGAGAGAGAGAGAGAGAGAGAGAGAGAGAGAGAGAGAGAGAGAGAGAGCATTGTATAAGCAAGAATAAACACTAAAATGACTCAACCGAACTTTACCATGCCCTTTGGTGCGTTGTTCGCCAGTCTAGGCATCAGAGAGAAAGCTGTCATAAAAAAAAATAGAGAAGAATCTCTACAAGATTAATAGTGCTGAAGCAGCAACCATCTTTAACAAAATTTGTGTACGAGAGGGTCTCCTTCCAAAATAATATGACATACTAGTGTTCTTGCCTTCACGCAGATAATGACATTTTCTTTACATAAAAAAGAAAAAAGCATGTTGAAAAAATAAAAATTACAACTAATAATCAATACTAGATTTAGAGAAACATTCTTTCAGTTCTAAATAAAAGGTCTGATTTCATTGTATGTACCACTGTTGCGCCAAATGTTTGGGAAATACAATGAATACATTACTACTAGTATTAGGGAGATTAATTAGAAAGCATCTACTTCCTCTGCAGGTTTAGGGTAGTTATTCTGTTTAGGTCCTCTTACGTAACTGGGTTTTTGAGACACACATCCAGACGAAGAGAATATCGAGACTGATTCCCATCTCATTTACGGACCTATTTCGAAATTATGAAATAAGTATCTGCAAGATTAAACTAGACTGAATGTTATAATGGAACTACAAGAACTACAGCTAATAGCAATAACTACCATCACTTATCTTAATAACTGATCTGCAAAGGCACTCAAACACTGAAATTTCATGCAATATAAATAAATCAACCACTACAGATCCACTTACCCGTTAATTAGCGCAAAAAATAATTTCATCATTTACGAACATCATCTCTTGAGCTAACTAAAGATCAACTACATATAGCCGGAGAGTTTGCCAATGAAGAGCTCTCTTCCTATCTTCAAGCTGGTCCTAGAGTTGCCTGGTTTAATTAAAGAGGTGAAGCCATACGTGGAAAATATCCTCGGAAGGAAGTGATCCTTCCTGGGGACTAATCCTGAAAAAGGAGGACGATCTTGGCTGAGACGATAACTTGGATAAGTCATCTTTTTACCGGTAAGTGAAGACCCTCCCACAGTGAGCGGAAAGCCCTCTCAAGGACCAATCAGATAGCATTATATAATCCTAAAGGAGCATTTAATAAATAAAGGGAGTGACAACATTATATAATCCTTGGGAGCATTTAATTAAGTATGAAGGGAGTAATACTATAAACCTAATCTTTTTTTCGATGAGAAAGAAACTATATGTATAAGTCTTCCATCGACAATGCCTCTTCAGCTGGCTTACAATATACTATGGAATATGTTGTATCTGTCTCATGTGGATACAACTCCCATGCGCCCATTATATTTCTTGAAGTTCTATTACTCTCGTAATTGCATTCACATTCAAATTCCCTTATTTTGCATCATTTCTCCCTCGTCTTATCAACAATAGTAAGCAGGATAAAAGAGACATTAATCTATACTCTTACGCCTAGGGAGAAATATCTTTATCTCTTCATACAGGATAACATCGAAAGCTCTTTCTTTCCCTTTAACATTAGTTTTCCCATGGCCATACATATTTTAATAGGACCAGACGAGGCGGTTATTCTGTGCTTCTATAAGTCTGATTCTTATTTCCAAGCTGCTACAGCATGCACAGTTCTATCGTCTAATACTTTGTAATTTGAAAATTACGAAGTGAGCTGTTACATTTGAAGATCAGTTGCAGGCATTTGCTTCATTCTGTAATTTCATATATTTAGAAATGATGTGCCGTGGTGCTATGTTTAAGGAATCCTAACATCATAGATATTTTTCTTCTCTGACAAAAGCTGAACGGAAATGAGTATTATCATCATACCTGCTTCTCCTTTGCAGGAAAAGAAGGAAGAATAAATTCGCTTTAACAACAAGCGCAGCCCTACATCATTAAGTACTTACTTTAAAATAGCTTTGAGGAAAATGTCAAAATACTAGATCTCGCTTCGACAACAAATACCTTTTATATTGCAATAACCTGCGACGGTGTTCTTACGCGCTCATACAGAATGAATTTTCATAATTTCAAAACTTATTATAACAGTTCAGGTAGATTTTTCGACATTAAACTAAATAATAGTAGATTTCCGAATCAAAATCAAGAAACGTACGATTAGTAAACTTTCTTTACGGTAAGGACGCAACTTATTTGAAAACCAAACAGAATTATTTTCCAGATTTACGCCAAAAATGGACTCGTAACATAAAGAGAAGAGAGCAAAAACCATTTGGGAAGTGACCATCCCCCCCCCCCCCCCCCCCCACAAAAAAAAACTCCCCATTCCTGTTCATAACACTCATCAGGAGAGTGTTTTCGTCATTGCCATTCCTGCTCCCCAACCCCCATCCAGCTGCCATGACAATTCCATTTCGGGGATGATATGTTCCCTCCAATTCCTCCCTTTCGCAATCGAATTCCTATCTCCTTTTCACAACCAGCCTCTCAACGCGGAGGCTGCTGCCAGTAGATCATATTCTCTGCTTCTTCTCAATAACACCCATCCCAATTTAATTACATCGTTCATCTAGCTATCTCGTCCATAATTTGTTTTGGTGATAAAAATTCAATTGTCTTTCACCTTTGTATTGTGTATGCACATACACAGATGTAGAATCTTAGTTAAGGAAGAGTTCAAACACTAACGCACAAAACTATTATATTATGCAGAATATGTCTTCAATTTGAAATATTAGCAACAGTCTTCCTCTTCAGGCAGGAATTAATAACTACACACACACACACACACACACACACACATATATATATATATATATATATATATATATATATATATATATATAATATATATGTGTGTGTGTGTGTGTGTGTGTGTGTGTGTGTAAATATTATTCAAGCTACAAATGTCCTTTAATATCTCATTCGCTCTACCTCGGAATTGATAATAATTTAGTCCCCTCATGGGATCGAACCACCGTCCAGCGGACATGAACAAAATCAGGAAGACATTGACGTTAGCCATTCGGCTAACAAGTGAGGCTATAAGTTTATACCAATTCTGAACTTGCAAATCATCGTCGAACTCGGTTATTCGTAATTCGAATCGATATCCAACCCCCTCTACCATGTTAGCAAATTCGAACGTTTGACGAACGTAGCCATATTATGAATAATTATCACATCACCGTGATTCATATAAATTATACGAGCTACAAAATGTCCTTTAATATCTAATTCGCTGTACCTCAGATTCACATATTTTCATATAAGTAAACTGAAGGGGAATTTTTAATTGATAATAATTTCGTCCCTTCATGGGATCGAACCACTGTCCAGGAACGAAATCAGGACTATATTGGCGCTAGCGACTCGACTAACAAGTGAGGCTATAAGTTTATACCGATTCTGACCTTACAAATAGCCGAGTTCGACGGTGATTTGTTAGGTCAGAATCGGTATTAACTTATAGCCTCACTTGTTAGCCGAATCGCTAATGTCAATGTCGTCCTGATTTTGTTCCTGTCGTCTGGACGGTGGCTCGATCCCATGAGGGAACGAAATTATTATCAATTAAAAATTCCCCTTCGGTTTACACACATGAAAATATATCAATTCCGAGGTAGAGCGAATTAGATATTAAAGGACATTTGTAGCTCGAATAATTGATATGAATCAAAGTGATGTGATAATTATTCATATATATACATATATTATATATATATATATATATATATATATATATAATATATATATATATATATATATATATAAATTAATATATATCTATATATATATATTATATATATATATATAAAAGTAAGGACACCAAGGCCAAAACCCGGAACAGCATTTTGTACAACTATATTGCTCGTGTTTCAATAGCTCTATATATATATATATATATATATATATATATATATTATATATATATATATATATATATATATATATATATATATATATATATTTATTTATTAATATGAAGTTAATGGTTGGAAAGGTACTGTGTCGAGGGATACATTAATCACTTACGATTCCCCTCTGTTATCATTCCCCATCGGGGATATTCCCGAAGTAGCGTGGATTGGATATTAAACGACAATAGTAGGTTAATGTTTATATATAAATACACACACACACACACACACACACACACATATATATATATATATATATATATATGTTATATATATATATATATGTATATATATATATATATATATATATATATATATATATATATATATATATATGTGTGTGGTGTGTGTGTGTGTGTATGATGAAAACTAAAATAATAAAAAATTAGAAGTAACAACCAGATCTTACTAAATTTAATCAGAGTGCAATAATAATTTTTCACTCTAGATACATGCAATAACTGCAGAACAAAAAGAAGACGAAAGGTCGTCATGGACGGACAAATTACTGGAATGGGATCATTATAGCCCTAACCTCTCTCTCTCTCTCTCTCTCTCCTCTCATCTCTCTCTCTCTCTCTCTCTCTCTCTCTCTATATATATATATATATATATATATATATATATATATATATATATATATATATATATATATATAAGCGAATCCCACAGGAAAATGATAGTCAGAAATCCAAGCGCTTTCGTCTTTACTAAGACATTGTCAAGGAGCTAATGAAATACAATTGGAGAGAAAGGTCTCAGGTACACAACAAGATCAAGAATACCAGATGGTTAATTGTCAAAAGGGTAAAAATTATAAGAGATAATCCAGGATTATCGGATATCACATGGTCACAAACCTAAACAGATTTGACCCTAACCGAAATTACAAAGAATCTTTACAGTCCAAAACATGTAAAAACTGAATATATTAATTTTGTTGCTTATATTTATCTAAACTTTTTTCATTATGAAAGCAACAATAATTTAGAACTTTTCTATTATTTGACTTGATGAAACAAGATTCAATTATATTACTTTTAACTGTGTCATTACATGGGATTAAGGCTCTTGCTTGACTCCAGTTAATAGGATGGTCTAAATCTCTCATATGTACGAATAATGCATTCGATATTTCCCCAGTTCTCACAGAATATTGGTGCTGTTTGAGACGTTGTGAAAGAGATTTACCGGTCTGTCCGTAATAGACTTTATCACACTTTTTGCAAGGAATTTCATATATGCAGCCTGGAAGATCTTTAGGAGAATTTTTGATTACTAAACTCTTGACAGTAATATTACTGAAAACAACATTTATGTTAAAAAGCTTTAAAATTCTAGGAATATCTTAAAACCTTTCATCATAGGGTAATTTTAGAATGTTATGCTTACTAAATTCAAGTTTGTCATTAGTTGAATAAAATGTTTTTCTAGCTCTTTTCCATGCCACATCTACAAAAGTCCTTGGGTATTTAAGTTTCAATGCAATATCATAAATAGTTTTAATTTCAGCGTCAATAAACTGCGGGCTACAGACACGTAAAGCCCTTAGGAACATCCCAGAAAAAACAGAGAATTTAACATTTTGATGGTGATTGGAGTAGTAATGAACAAAAGAGGCAATGTTAGTTGATTTTCGAAAGACTGAAAAGGTGAAATTTCTATCATTTCTATGGACAGTTACATCAAGAAAATTCAAATAACAATTTCTTTCTTCCTCTACAGTAAATTTTATAGAAGGGACTAAATTATTGAGATTATTAAGGAATTCCTGGAGATTTTCGTGAACTGGCCAAATACAGAAGATATCATCCACATATCTAAACCAAATAACTTTTTGGGGCAAAATTCTTGGTAAGAGTTTTGTCTCAAAAACTTCCATGTAAATATTGCTAAGGACAGGAGATAGGGGATTACCCATAGCCATGCCAAACATTTGTACAAAAAATTCCCCATTAAAACATAATTTACTATCTTTGATACATAACCTCATGGGACTAATGAGGTTTGCTACACTTAATTAAGGGAATGTCATGACGTTCTAATTCATCTTCCAAATATTCAAGTAAGTCATCTACAGGCAATTTTGTAAATAAAGAGACAACATCAAAACTAACCATATTAAAATCAAAATTCAGATTTAAACTATTCAATTTGTTTATAAAATCAACATTGTTTTTAACATTCGTGTTAGGAATGTTTCCTACCAAAAGAGTAAGAATTTTTACAAGCCATTTAGATCAATTATACGTAACTGAGCCCACTGAACTAATGATTGGTCTGATGGGGTTATTGATTTTATGTGTCTTGACTAAACCATACATATAAGGTAGGGAGGCGCATTGCGGTGTAAACTGTTTAATTAAATGGTCCAAGCCCTTCAAAATGGATGGAATTTGTTTATTAAAAGGGGAGTTCACTGTCTGTGTAGGGTCAGGCCTCAGTTTCGTATAAGTATCAGTATCATTTAGCAATGTCATTATTTTACTTACATAGTCACTTTTATTCATTATTACCACTGCATTAGATATATCTGCTTTTGTCACTTTCACTGTTTCGTCTTCTTTAATTTCCTTAAAAGCCTGGAGAAATCTCACGGGTACATTAGGGGGAGAAGGTTTACTCAGCACCATACACAATACCTTTACAAATATTAATATCATCAGGGCATAGGTTTTGATTAAATTTTTCCAAATAACAAAAGGATTTTGAAATGTCGACAGTCCAGGTTACCATTAAATACACTAAAGCTTAACCCATATCCCAAAGCCGTTGTCGTAGCACTATCCACTGGCTTGTCTGATAAATTAATCATGAAGTCCACGTTGGCATGCTTAGTCCAGTCGCTTTCAGCAATAAGATTCTTCAGCTTGACTTGAAGCTTCCTTTCAAGACGGTTGCAGCACTTTCTCAATTTTCCGTAGCAATAATCCAGCATCCTAAAGATCTTCCAGGCTGCATATATGA
>NC_061101.1:28339474-28359474 GCF_015104395.2 Macrobrachium nipponense | reverse complement strand
TGAATGGACTGAATGCCTTCGTTTGGCACATAGCAGCTATACGATCTCCGTATTCCTTTTAAGGTCGCTGTCTTATTTGCAGCACACATAAATATAAACCTTAAGTCCTATTATATAGTACTTACAAGGAGTCGGGTAAGGAGTATGTAGCAGGGTAGAGTTCCGTTCTGATTGCTTGGTATTTGTGCTGCAAACTAAAACCAATTTAAAAGCGTTTTCCAACTATGAGAGTACTATGTTACTGCATATTTTACTACCTAAACAGCTGATTTTATTTAAATAAATCAATTTTAAAAGTAGCACACATTCCAATGACAGTGGAATGAGATGTATGCTTTACATAAATACTGAAGTCTACACTAGGCTCAGTAAATCATTACAGACCATAAATTTCACACTTGCCACGATATAATTCTGGATTATATCGAGCTATCTTAAGTTTTCATCAAACGATAACGTATATTATATCAGGTAAAAATATAGTACAATTTATTGTTATAAATTCATCACGTATTCTCAATATGGCCGAAACCTACCGAGACTTGTATCTTTAAAGCGTCCATGACTTATCACGTTCACTGGCCGAGCATCGCTTGCAAAGATGCCGTTCCCTTCAAGGGGATTGCCCGCCTCGGGAAACACTTCGGGACGATGGTTATCGCAGCTCAGTCTCTGCCCAGAAATATATATATATATATATATATATATATATATATATATATATATATATATATATATATATATATATATATATATATATATATATATATATATATATATATATATATATATATATATATATATATATATATATATATATATATATATATATATATATATATATATATATATATATATATATATATATATATATATATATATATATATATATATATATATATTTCATCATTTTAGTTTAGCAGTTGTCATTTTTTCGGTATCCATTCCTACGAATTTATCCGAAGAGAATTCTCTCTCTCTCTCTCTCTCTCTCTCTCTCTCTCTCTCTCTCTCTCTCTCTCCAACTTCAACGGACACAAAAGGAATTGGAGAAAAAACACATTTTCAACTAAATATTAGACAACAAGTATTATTTTCAAAGATTCTAATTCTTATAAACTTGAAAGTAAATTTGGAAAATGTTTGTATCAGTGGACTTATAAAGGGTTATTAAAATATTCCATTCAAAAAGGCTTAAAGGTTGTAAGTGAAGGAAATGTATTCTATTTTAAACTGAATTTTTTTATAGCATACTCAACCAAATTTCAAATGTGACAATTAACAAAGAATGTCCCACTCCTCCAAGTAGATAATTAGCATCATGGAAAATAATAGAGAAAGTATACATCGATTCCTTTGTCTCTCAGTTTCGACTAATACAGATGCATGGATCTAAACATATCAAAACTGGGTATAATATTTAGTCAGAAGGGGAGCCATATCTGTTATTACAATCATTTATTTTCTGTTTTTTTATAGGAAGCCAGATGAAGGAAACCAGTAACCCAGTTCCTGCCCAGTACTCATAAAAAAAATGTATTTACTGATGACGAGAGTGACTTTTGCAAAATAGTGGAGGATCCCTGCGAAAATGAATCTGGTCGAATATGCTACGTATATTACGAGAACGGGGAGGGCTGCGGAGAAACAAAGGGGAATCGGGAACATCTATATTCTGGATACAGACAGACAGACAGACAGAGAGCATTCATTATCGCACTAAACTGACTCATTTTTTTCCAGGTGTTACATACAAAACAGGTGTCATGACATGTGTTTGCATGTCCATCTTCCAAAGGTTTCCACCCAGCCAGCTACCAGTTCGTAACTTTTTGTTCCTTTGTATTTCTTGTTGAAGAACTAGGTGCAAAGAATTACAGTTTGGAAGGTCAGCAGTTAAATGGGAAAAATTCAGGGACTGCAAAAGAATTAAATACGGCTCCATGAATCCGTAAATTCTGGAGGACAGCGACCATGTCCTTCATTACTTTGAGAAGCCACATATCTTCAAACGTGGTGATTAGGAGCTTGTAGTTAGAGCCAGACCGATAAATTTGTCGATTTACAATCACGGAAAAAATTAATCAAAAATATAAAAAAAAAATATAATGGTTGTTAATTTCCCCTAAACATGGATTTGTACCTGATATGCATGAACTAGCTATGTTATATAAACTGTTAGACTGTAAAATATAGAGTACATATAGAGCGTATCGCTTTAATTAGTGAAAAAACTTCAATTATTTTTTTATGTAATTTTCCTAAAACACACACACACCACACTCATTCATAATAAATAAAATTTGTTTATAAATTTTGCATAATCAAATTACACCTTATCCTTCTGTATATTATGTAAATGACATTGATGAATGCATTCATCTCTTGTATAGTAGTTTTCTCACGGCTGGAAATTATTCATTGAATCCTGACTTTTCCAAGACATATTCATCAGGTAATATTAAGGCGAAACCACCCCCCCACCTCTCTGGCCCTGACACCTGAATGCTTTAACAAGAGATGTTTTGCAGTTTTCGACGGTGAATCGTAAGATGGAAAGCAGTCCCTGAAATGATTACGTCTATATCATGATTTTGCCTCCTGAAAAGACACGAATAATACATTAAAGTTCAAGATTTCACAGACACCTATGGGAAAATGCTAGCATAACGTAAATTCCATACGTAAAACTAAAAGTCTTGAAGCAATAGAGGAAAGTATTCCTTCTTTTTCAATAAATAAGATGTTTGGAAAAAAATCGAAATTCAAATGAAAAAGTCAAGGTATAGGATATCAATTGAAAACCACTCCTTTGTGATGCATATTTTTTTTTTCTTTTTTGTCAGCCATCTATTTACATCCCTGTCATCTTAATTATTTAGTTATACATGCTTCGCAATTATCGGCATCGTTACCATAATTAAACAGCGTGTCTTTAATACCAATTAAATGCGAGCTTTCCTTAGCTTTACAGCCTTTAAAAAATGTTAAATAAATTAACACTAGTCGCAAAGCATTTTATTATCTATATACCAACAACATGCCAAATTAAGGGAATCTCGAATTTCATCTTTAAAAAGGTACAAAATTATATAACTTTCATATTTAGGACCTTCATCCCCTACGTGATTTACACAATTTTTAAATGAAGACCTCAACCAGGCCTGGAGAAATATCTTCAGCCTTGGTAATGATGGAACGATATGTATGCATAAAGGATTCAATGCTTCCTTATGCACACTGGTAAAAATTGACATCACGAAATCCTCTTTATAAGCTTTTAAAGGAAAAGATCTAAATGACGGCGACAGCACACATACCTATTCTGCAAATTCGCTCTTTGGCGTATAGAATGGTCCTTGAAATATTACAGTCATGTCTTAGCTCAAACATAATGTTGAATTTTGGGTGAAATTCAGGTCAATTAAAATACCTAAATTGTGTTTCGTGACTAAGATACTAGGTGTCAATGGTGTTTATGGTTTGTTCTGTTCACTTATATGATCACCACACGGCAATTGTTTGAAATATTTGTAAAATTATGCGACTTACGCATCAATCTGTTCTTCTTCATACCTTGATATTTTGTTACTGACATCATTATTATTACTCTAATCATTATTATTACGGTTAATTCCCTTTCCCTGCGTGTATAAAATATCACGCAAATTTCTCATATATACCAACTTACTGTTTTACGAGTAACGAATATGAAAAATGAAACATATGTTGCAGACAGATAACAGCGATTGAGGGCTGGAAACAACTCGACTATTAAAGATTTTTCATCTATACCCCAACATCATCAACCAATCATCCATGGCTCAAAACCATCATTACATTTTCCAAATAAATTTATCCTAACAGATGAAGCATCAAATATTAATTTGGTAACTGGAAATATTTTATCACAAATTAAATTTTATGACAAACTTCCCTATTAAGCATAATGACTCATTTTTTCAAGGGAGTATTAGGTCTCGCATTTGAATTTATTTCGACACATTCGAATAACTCGGCCACGGAACTAATTGATTCAGAATTCATAGAAAGTCAGTACAAACCAGCGCCCTCGTGAACCCTATAAAATTCAAATAGCCCAAAGTGGCAAGGACTGGAGCCCAACTACCCCTAAGGTGAAACTAGTTCGATAATTGTCTCACGAACTTGTGGTCACCAAACTTTTGATTAGCTGACGTGTGAAACCAATAATCTCAAAGTTAATTCCGAATGACCTGAAGAACTGTTTCATTCCATCGTCCTTTCAATTCACCTACATATCAAAGACAATGCAGAATGGCACCGTGGCAATTCATCTTTGACAACCTACTGAACCAAAATGATCATTGAATAACTGCATGGGTATACTATACAAATGAATTAGAAAACTATTCTCCTCAAAATTTCAACTTTCCGATCGTCGTGGAAGCCGAATTTAGCGAAATTATCTCTTAAATTCTACTTCACCACTGTAACTTGGAGAAAAGCCGAGAAAACTCTTTGAGAGAATAACAAAAATGTTATAACCAAGCGGAGATAATTACAATGGGAGGGGCACGTACGTTGAAGAAGTAATCCTGGGGAAACAAATTAACTGGTTACTACTGCATTTGTGTATGTTTATATATATATATATATATATATATATATATATATATATATATATATATATATATATTATATATATATATTCAAATAGTATTTAGTTACTTTCCCGTCCTTGAGTCATGCATAGTAGGCTTAGTATTGCAAGGCGTCGCTGACGATCCTGGAAAAAAGATTGGCGTTTAAAAGCGACAAATGAGTTCCTAAAACTCCTAAAAGATGTCTAATTGTGCTGTGGGTGAAATATCGCGAAATTAGGATACAGAGTGAGAACCTGAAGGAATTAAAAATACTCATATAATAAATAACCATTCTTCCATATTATATAAAAAAGAAAAAATCACGGTAAAAGGACATGCATTAAAACGGTAAAATATAAGTTGATTGGGAAGAGATAGCAAGTTCAAAGTTCAGCGATACTGTCAGGAAAAGAAAATGGAGTAAAGGTGGGTGAGTTTACCAGAAGGCGAAATGCCTAACAGTAACAACAAAACCAAAACAAAAAGAACTGACAAGTACAGCTTCCTGGGGTGACCTTAACAGATCATAGTAAAGGAAATAATGAAATCCATTCCACGGAGAATCAAAGCCTTAAGCTGTTCTAATTATGAGGATTCGTGAAATGTATTAACAAGTTAGAAGAAAAAGATTGTTTAATATAAAACCGACAGTCACTAAAAATGACGATCTTTCCAAACGAACAGCAAAAGGTTGAAGTAACTACATCTTAAACTTGTAAAGAAGCCGACACAATATATTAATAAAGAATGGACTTCAAAAAGTTTGCTGCATGAAACACTGAAAGGATCTAAAAGACTGAAACATTTGATCGCTCGAACTCAGAAATGAGAGTATTTAGAAGGAAAGCAAGATAACGCTCCAAGGAGATGTTAAATAATAGGCTAAACTCGGAATTGAAAAGGGAATCTGTAACTAAATGATGTTTTGCGAAGGGAAAAACGAGTTCACCATGGCCCTCCTCACACAGCAAAGCACATAATAATACCCCTTATCTCTCACAGCCATGAGGGCATATCACAGGAATACACAAAAAATTTTGTTTTTTACCTACATGTTTTATGGGTAAAATTAATAATCATTTCTAAAATGAAACCATTTTGAAGGAAGTCAAGAACTGCATTCTCTGATGAGAGCGATGGATATCAGTGGTAAGCTGCAATAGGAAAGATTTTTCAATATTGTTAACGGGATACACATACTTAGCGCCCAACAAGACAGAATCCATAAAAACGGTAAAAAGATAACATAACACTCAAGAGGTCCATAAATTTCTTTGATCGGCAGGTAAAACTTCCTTTGTGGTGAAGACCCGCATTTTTTTCCTTCTTTTTTGGGCCTGGGCCGGAAAAGGTTTTAAGTTGCTCGATCCACCGGCATTAGCCCTTAAGAAAAAATCTGCATATGTATGTAGGAAAAATAACGTTATTTGCATACAGGTAACACTGTTGCATGACCTTTGTTCTTTTGTAAACAGGAGATTCTCTCTCTCTCTCTCTCTCTCTCTCTCTCTCTCTCTCTCACACACACACACACACAAATTTCGTACTCGCCCTGTTTCCATTAATATTAAAAAAATTTTTGCTCACTGTGTTAACATTTCTCAAGCTTCCTCATAAAGAAAGGAAGAAAGGGCTATCGTACATAAACAAACAACGAAAAACCTTCATGCAGTTAAAAATAAGGTTGACATTTATATCACTGGCAGAAATGGTGATCAAGAACTTTATTAGGAAAATCGTAATAAAAAGGAAATGTGAGAGGAAATTGAAATTAGCAACTAATAACGAACGCAAACAAACATCTCAGTATATTTTACTCCTTTAATTTCATGTTTAAATACATGAAAATCTACATACTGTTTTGCTAGGATTTCCAGTGAAAGGCCCGAATCCGAGGAAAATCAATGCAAAAGTTCTTCCTTCTCTGGTGGTACTGAGCTCAAGCAGGGCAGAAAAAGTGACAAAAACGTTGAAAATATTTGCCAGTATCAAAGATATTAAGTGTACTTTTCCAATTAACTGATTCAGTTAAAATATTTTTATTCTTATAAAACCGGCGCAAAATTCACTATAATTTAGATAACTATATCAAATCATAAAAAGAGACAAAAACAGTTTCTATACACGTCTATGAACATTAAATGAATATTTTTTACATTATTCCTCGAAGTGCTAAGATAATTATAAATTTAGCACAAACAAAATATAACAAATATAACATAACATGCATACACCACGCCATCACACACACACACACACACACACACACACACACACACACACACTCACAATAATAATATATATAATTATATATATATATATAATTATATATATAATATATATATATATATATATATATATATGTATGTATATTAGTCTGGGTTATTTTTGTGATAGTACATATGTATGAGCGATTATGCATACATACATACATACATATATATACATATATATATATATATATATATATATATATATATATATATATATATACAATACATATATATATATATATATATATATATATATATATATATATATATACATATACATAACGTGTGTGTGTGTATGTAGAGTCTTTGCACTTCCCATTATTATCTCACTGTGGAGATTTATATTAGTGCAAACAAAGTAATCCTGTCAGCAAACCCGTTAGTCGCTCGAAAAAAAATGAGCTTCCCTTATCAACCCTTAAAAGAGCCAGCAATAAACATGACTGCTTTTATGTTAATAATGAATTCAAAGGCAGATAAAAGCAGACAAAAATCTCTTTATAATACCATGAAAATTAATTACTATCTCGAAACAAGAGCAGGAAAGCTTTTCATGACAAAACACAGCTTTGAAAGAGGCGCTTGTCAAGCGCTGGTAAGAAAGGCAAAAATCTGCCTTTCCTTTGAGCATACCAGAAAAGGCGACTTTAATTAATATATTTCAAAGAGACCAAAATAACAACAACGGCTCTATACTAATACTGGTCATCCAACTATACCTTCACTTAACTACAATAATCCATAAACTTGATGTAGTTTGCAAAAAACTCAAATTATCAAATCGTAAAAAAAGAAAAATAACGCGTTACAGTTACACCTACAAATATATATACATACATACACACACACACACACACACACATATATATTATTAATTATTATAATAATATTATATATATTATATATATATAATAATACATACATACATATATATATATATACATATTAATCTGGACTACTTTTCCCTTTAGCAATCAATATTCTTTATTTTCCATAGAATATGCAAGCCTTTTGGAAACAAATCAAGTACTGATCAATTTTTATCGTCAACAAATGAATGCGAACATATTAGCTGTAAATGACATACACTTTCAGTAGAAAAGGGCAGAACTAAATAAATATACAAATACTGTACAAACACATAATGGAAAATGCTTGCCATGCTCATTATATTTACGAATTGTGTGTAATAGCTGCTTACATGCCAGAGTCATCGCCAAATTGTAACACCTTCACTAATACTGACACGCCCAAATGTAAATGGCCCAGTTTACCTTCGTAATGCATATAATCCTCCTAAGCACATCTGTGACTTGTGCCTGCCTAGTTAAGTGTCTACATACTGCATGTACTCTGTAGCGGTCATGGAACGAAGAAACATGCTCAGTATTACAATAAAAGATTACCTCTAATTTCAGTCACTAATCTATCTAGACACGCTATAGATAGGGATATAGTATATAATTCACAGATTTTTACGTGATAAATCATGTTAAATGCTGGTAATCATTTGGAATTTGTACAAGATACCATAAAATACAATGGGTACGCAAAATACAAGAATGGAAAGAATCATCCGATCAAATAGTAAGAACAAACATTTGGAAGTTAAATCCTGAATAATATAGATCTAGGCATCGAATTAACAACAAGCAACTATGTATACTATATCACACACATATTTACACACATACATACATTTATATATATATATATATATATATATCTGAAAAAAGGGTAATTAAAATGATACTTGCCATTCGAAATTTCATTCCCTCTGAATAATGTTTAGTTACATGAGGCGTTAATAAACAATATCTGTAATATATTATTACCTACTGTAGTTACGTTCTGAGAACTTTTTTATTTCCGTTTAATCCCATTTTCTTTAAATTCGTATTTCCCATATGAATCACTACTTGGTAACAATAACCAATACATGTTTCCCTTGACAATTATAGACTTTGAATAACAAAAGAAAAAAGGTAATCGCATATTATTATCAGTTACTAGTAAGGTACAAGATTTGAGTGTAACGCACCTTCATCCACTCACAAATTATACTCTAAATTTATGTCTCAACAAAGAGAAACTACACTAATATCTCTCCCACAACAATGAATAGTCTATAACAAAGCATATAAATTAACTTCATAGTCAATAATATGGTAACCATACACTTATGAACAATTTCTCTCTCTCTCTCTCTCTCTCTCTCTCTCTCTCTCTCTCTCTCTCTCTCCTCTCTCTCTCGCTGAATTGATACTTGATCAATTTTCACCACGAGGCTATCTGAGGAACTCCTAAGTTCCCCGAAAATATATCATCTATCTTTCTACAAAAAAGATGTATTCCTTGTTAGGGGATGAGTCACCGACATTAACGTATCCTGGGACTCAAAAGTATCACCTTACAATTTTGACGGGTAAATGACGGGAAGAAAAGGAGGATTTAATGACAAAAAAAAGTAGCAGTAACATTTTACAATACACGTTTGGAATCTACAAAATGCAAGAAATATTTAGAACTGAAATAAAGTGCAAAAAAAAAAAAAAAAAACTTTATATTTCTATTGACATCAGAGACAACAACGACGTTACGTCTCAGATGGCGTCACTTACGATAAATATTCGAAAACAGCGAACAGTAATAGGAAAACAATTATCGTAGCAGTCATGGTTTCTGAGATAGGAAAGGTAATAGTGCACAAGAAAGTGATATAGAAAAATATGTTTTTGATGACGGGATTGATTGAACTAATAAGAGTGGTTTGGAAGTATTTTCTGAAAAAGGTTTCATTGTTTTCACAGTTTTCAAATCGGCGAAATAAGATTTCATTTGATTATACATGTTTTTACTTGGTAGATGGAAGAGGATGTTCTTGCATAAAACGTTAAAATGAATATTGGTGGGTCGTATGACTGACCATCTCCTATTTTACAACGGTAAATGCAGACATGAAATTTAATTGGAAAAGAATTTTACTCTTTCGCATGAAAAAAAAAAATGTCAGACTGGAGAGCAGCTTAGGGGAGTGGATGTATAGAATGTGCTAAGATAAATGGCACAGAAAAAATCGGCTCAAATGGAGTAAGGTATTAGGGAAGTGTAAAAAACATAAAAAAACCAAAAGGCAGTTATAAAATAGAAGAAAATAGTGTATACAAATGAATGACAACGAACAGCAAAGGGTGCGAGTTTGGTGAACATGTGAAAGTAACCTTATGGAGAAACAGTATTTCGTAAGGGAACTGACGACTGTGATATGAATAATGTAAAACTGACTCTTGGTCTAAATGGTGCAAATGCAGAGATAGCATCTATACGGAATGTTCTCATTTCTTTTATTGTCGGAAAATATATAAAGATAAGAAACAAAACTGAATGATCGGAGAGCTGAAGGGTTATTGTAAATTTTAATGATTGCTTTCCGAATCACTGATTGCCATTAAAAAGTTCGAGGAGGTAGATGATAGGTTACTAATAGCATGAGTCTTGATAAAATAACTGTTAATATTGTAATGGAGTGTAAATGCCTCCAAAAAAAAATTATAACATTTAATTGTCCTCCGAACGGGAAGCTGGGAATGAAATGCGACAGTTCAGAGAAATAAAAATTTCTCAACTATTAACATGCCATCCAAAAGTACCTATCCAGAGGGATATCCCATGGTTAATACAATTTACGACAGGATTTATGTACTTTCCAAGAAGGGAACGTTGCTGTATAGCTTTATATTTTGGAAGCCATATATATTAGGAAAAACCAATATTGATAAAGCAAGTTCATGGTAATATTAGAAGAACAACATATTTCAACGGTCATCGAAAAAATCAAAACAAAGTCTTCGCAAAAAGTAAAAATTCAAATAATATATACAGTAGTATGGGTAGGAATAGCAAGCTATTGGAAGTGGTGCATAAGGGAAACGGACACGATGAAAAACCCCGATATGACGAATACCGAACAAAGATGTCTCAACAAAAGAGAAAATAGATTATGTCATGGCCCATTGTTTTGCCTTCTAGCAAGTTGCCATTGAAAAGAATAATTCATAATGAAATAGCTATATACGCCTGTTCATTATTCAAAATTTTTACGCATCAGGACAGCCATAAGATCACCCATCACCTGGCTACCCGTCCTCTAACGATTGCGACTTGGAAACTGAATTTATATGTGCACAAAAAATGATAAAATGGAATGAATTTCAGTTCACGAATCCTGTATTTAATCAGGAGGATTGCCAAAACTCATATTAGCAATGAGAGGCGGTCAAATACCGAAAAGCTCTCGAGAGTCACGTCCAAGGTCATACCGATGGAGGAAGCAGAGGCGCAGACTTTAAGATCCTTAATACATCTCCCGACGACTTTATGGTCAAATGAATAGCCTCAGTGCATCGGGATGGCTCTGGGTTATTTCTAATGAAAGAAACATTACAGAAACTATACACATTAATACACACACACAAAATAACCTTATGATCACGAACACACGCGCATACGTTCGTATACATACAGACATACATACACACTTAAATACATACATGCATACATTATATATGTACATATATATGTATATGTGCGTGTGTGTGGGTATGGAACAGATGCCTTTGCCATGAAGAGGAGAGGCCTCCAGAAAGTGGTTCTTTCGCCCAAGTTTCTTCAGTAACCATCGCTGCTACTCACCGCAGTCGGCCGATTGTCATGTACATATATATTCATCTGCAAGTCAGAGGCATCTACTCTCACTGAGGAGGAAAGCCTTTTACCCAAGGAATTTTTCACACACAACCCATATATGTGTGTGTGTGTATATATTATATATATATATATATATATATATATATATATATATATATATATATATATATATATATATATATATATAGCATTTATACATAATATATACAAATATAATATAATATGTGTGCATGTGTGTGGGTGCGCGGGTAAATATGCATAAGCATGTCTTTATATCCAGTACTAATGGAATACCCAAAAACTTTTCATATAAAACGAGGAGACTTGAAGCAAAGTTTAGATTTCATTCCAAGATGGAAATCACTTTCCTTTACGCCTTGATAAACCCAGAAATGTAATTGAGACTGACATTTGAGATGAAGCCAATGTCAATAATACCGAATTCGAGTCCAAAGCAAACATGAAAATACTCTTACCGACACTGAAGTTTTTGATATATACAATTATGCATACTATATATTATATATATATATATATATATATATACATATACATATATATATATACATATACTAATAATATATATATATATATTTGTATATACATACACATATAGTTATAATCTAATCTTGAAAATATATGAAGAAAAATATTCATTAAGACAGTGAGAAATTTCTGGAAACGTATAAACACAGTAAACAATCTGAAGCCTCCCCAGGGCAAACACGGTCGACTAATCCTGGCAGGAAACTTATTATTTTGCTCTCAGCTTAGACTTGAAACCTTTACCTAACGTTTCAGTAAAAGAGGAAACGAGGATTTATATTTGAGCTTTCGCCTTACCACCCATGCACTATTAACGTCTAAAAATAAGTTCTTTTAATACATAACACAATATCTAGTATATAAAAAGCCCTATAAACATTTAAAGTGGATTTATAAAGGAAAACACACATTCTATATACTAATTACTATATACATATTACTAATAATATATATATATATATATATATATATATATATATATATATGTATAACTGAATCACGAAAGTTAGGAACGTGATAAATCCATAGATAAAGATATATGCCACGAAGGAAAAATAAACGAAGGAGTAACTTTCGACGTTTCCACATCATTTACTGAGTTCTGCTCAGTAAAGGACGTGGAAACGTCGAAAGGTCTCGCAGTTACTCCTTCGTTTATTTTTTCCTTCGTGGCATATATCTTTATATATATATATAGATATATAATATTATATATATATATATATATATATATGCCCCCATATATAATATATATAGATATATATATAGATATATATATATATATATGTATTATAATATATATATATATATAAATTATAAATACATAATATTATATATATTATATATATAACTAATATAATAATATAATATAGATTATATATAATAACCAAAATCACATGTTTCTTGCTTCTGCGGCTAAATGTCTATCTATATTTTATTTAAAATATCATACTTCCCTCCGCATATAATCTGCCTCTTATGCAAAGCAATTAAAGGTTCGGAATTTAAAATGAAACTCTACTCTCCGGTACTTGGCCATCGTATGCAAATTAACCCATTTCCAGGTAGCAGAAAGAAACATTTAAACAGTTCCTGTAGTTATGTTTTTATTTGTACACTTTCTGTAAGGCGACAGAATTATAGAATGAAACGGCTATCTCAGATGAGTGTATGTCCTTTGTCTATTCAAGTCGAAGTGAAATAAAATCTTTTTTTATATTATGAGAGAGAGAGAGAGAGAGAGAGAGAGAGAGAGAAATTACTCCGAGTACTCAGTACCTGAACCTCGCTTGTGGAGTTCTTACTGTCAATCAAACGAAGCCGACAGGAATGATGCACTGAAATGATGCATCTCCAGTCGATAGAATTCCCACTTATCTTCAAGAGATCTTCACCTCTAAATATGAAAGAGCCCTTTTCATCATCTTGTACATTCCACTTTTGGGAATAAGCATATGAATTTTTCGTCGTACGTACTATGTGCATTAAATATTTATGAAGGAGTATGTATTTTTTCCTATTGAAACTTAAATTTTCTCATTCATTATCAAAAACTACCCATGCAAAGGACTCTATGGTCGTTTCTTTCGTAATTTATTTTCACAATTTTACACCACTATCCAGAACTGAAAGAGAAAATTTATTCAGCATTATTTATACGTGAATTTAAAAAGAAAATAATGTCAAAATGATTTTTTATTGCTTGAATATCCACGTAAAACCAAATATTTTATACTGCTTCACATTACGACCCAATAAGATTCCATAAACATACGTAAGCCAGAAACTAGCAATGTTTAAATTAATGTACTTACAGATATATAAACGTGTTCAAGTATACTTGGAAAACAAGCCTTAAATAAGGTAGTATGCAGAGAAATGCTTCTAGACCCAGAGGCTGAACCCCCGTGTGGAATTCCTACATAAGCCTAATCCCATGAGGCCTTTTTACATGGAAACGAAAACAATTCATAAACCCCTGCAGTTGAATCCATCGAAATAATGGAAAGGCTGTGTTGCTCAAGCGTTCTTTGCGTCTCCTAACACCCTTCCCCCTCAACAACAACACCAACCCCCACCCCGATTCTCTCTCTCTCTCTCTCTCTCTCTCTCTCTCTCTCTCTCTCTCTTAAATTTACCCTCCCGAACTGGGATGTTTTTTTACTTTATAGTAGAACGTTCTGTGAAATGATTTTCATACCGGAAAACTTCTTAAATATATTACAAAATATATTCAACTATGTTACTGGATAATGTATTTAAATATATGACAAAGATACTGCTAACGGTTTAGTTTTCATTTATCTTCATGAAACTTGGGTTGTCAAGCCAGGCGCTGGAGGCCTTTTGACCATTCAGAGCTTAAGACAGCGAAAAGAGGGTATTATGGGAAGGGGACTACCAAGATAAAAAGATCCAGAAAATAAAGGGCGTAAAGGTGGGACTGGGAAAGAACATAACAACTGCACTAAGGAGTAATAATGCTTAAGGTCGGACACGAAGACTGAAGAAAGGAAGCCTTAATGGATGTCAAGTAGAAAGGTAAAAAGTGGTTGCAGCTAGGGGCCAAAGGAACGCTGTAAATACCCTTTAACAATGCCTACAGTGCACCACATGAGGTGCACGGACAATAACAAACGCCTACATGGCAAATTTCATCTGAGAACTTTTACACGACTGCTTAGAAATCTTCAACAGTGCCGGAAATCGCTGGAGGGATTACCGACCTAATGAAGCAAAAGATGAGGAGCTTCCAACATCGACAATACTAAAGAATGTCTATCTATATTTCACTGACATAACATTATATCCGTAAAAACGTTTGCACACTTTCACCTAATTTATAAGCAACCGCAATTTAACCAAACTGCAAAAAGAGCAGAGTTGCTTTCGTCCTGAGCACTGTTTTTTTAGCAATTATGAATGTTTCCTCCTCGTGGGTCGCCTCATCGTAGGAAGTATGGAACCTGCATGGAATGTCTTGCTTATCCTTTTTTTTTATTCAGGATTTTGTGGACTAGAGCTCTTCACCTAACGTACATAGCATCCTCCAAAGATATAGCAGAGGCTTAAAAAAAAAAAAAAAACTCTTGCCATCCATTAAGTCTACAATGAAGAGCACAAAGTTTGTACAATATATATCTTCGAGTATGAGATTCTCACAAGTGGTTACCTTGTTTATGCGTATTAACGGATATATAATAATCTATTTTACTCAGTATAGAAATATAATGCAAAATAGACATAAAAACTTGAATTATAACTTATATTTGTAGGACCGTCCTAAGATACTCACGATCTAACTATCCTACATTTCAATAATGATCCATTAGGCTTCCTTCCAGAAACATGTCGAATAAAATTACTTTTCGTCCATTGACACAAACACACACACATATATATGTAATCTAATATATATATATATATATATATATATATATATATATATATATAGATATATATATATATATATATATATATATATATATATATATACACACAAATTTTGTAACGGAATCATACCGATTCATCCGGTATTTTGCGTACATTTTGCATATAATTTTTCAAGCTTACTGCTTCTTATATGTCAATAATACATGCAAAAATATTTGCGCAAAGGTAAAGTTGTTCCTTTGTCCATACCGAATGCTATAAACGAAAGCCATTATCGATAAACTGTATACATACAGTTAACCCGTTCCATAAAAAATGGCGGTGATATGCTTTATTGCGCAATAAGCGGCATAAATTCCGGTAAACTAAGTAGATAATTGAAATGGCAATTGTTCGCAGTTCCGCGTGATACAAAATAATAAAATCTTCATGATTTACACATTTCGCGTTGAGTATAAATTTATTTATGTTGGCAAACTTCCGTTCGTCCTTTTAAACTTTCACTTGAGCTTTGTTTGTTTGTTTTTCTCTCGTAACAAACCGCATTACGGTACAAAAATTCTGGTTTAAATGACACCAATATGAGGAGACAATCATGAATATTAATGGTATCAATCAATTCTATCACCAAGCTCCATATACAGAATATCAAATATTTTGTCGGGTTTTATGTTACTTTTTTTATGTTTTAATGAGCTGTAGGTGCATCATAGCTGTTTTGTTTCAAGGAATAAAAATTACTTATCTATAATACATAGACTTAAATATGAACACACTACAATATTTTACATAAATTCTGTTTTAATATGGTATTCTCGCCTGGAAATTATGTTTATAAATATAGAAATATCAGAGAAAACTAGTGCGATGCTGCAAAGATGAGTCCATCTTGGTCAAGGAGTTACGTCCAAAAAATACATGGACACGCAAGTGCACATATACTTTATATGTGAGTGTGTATGAAGGATATTTTTGTCAGTATTCCACATGATTTCTTATACTTAAATAGAATCCCACATCAACCACTTAATCTCGGATTAACTTCGTCTATTGGAAATAACTTAAACTCTGAAACACCTTCGAAATAACAGGATAGATCATTTGCACAGAATTCAATCGATAGTCAGATGACTTCTCCCTGCATCAAAACCAAAAGGAGTAGGCTCTAATCACTGTCGAAGCATATACATAATCATACATAACTTTATGAGTGCAATGGTATATATATATATATATATATATATATATATATATATATATATATATATATATATATATATATATATATTGATGTTTGACCATCCGGTATCCGTCATACTGTCCTAATTCTCACAATATTAGCCTTTCTTTCAAGGGGTATGAAAGTTGCAGATCAAACAAGGGAGTTGGGATGGCGATTATCCATTTGGGTTTTTCAATTACTTTACAAAGCACTCCCTCGCGAATTTTTCATTAATTTGACAACTGTAATTTTTCATCGTGAATACTATTTTCCAAATAAATGCAATCATTACAGGCCAATACACATCCTTTGCGTGATACATGAAGGAACTAAAAACCTAATCTTCTACCTTTAATATAAGGAACTGCTTGATACACACTTCCGGTTGTCAGTATGATGATTACAGGTGATAGGTATTGGGGATATCTCTTCATTATATTTACATAGCTAACTCCACACTACAATATAATTAGTAGCAGGCGCAATTATAATGTCAAGTACCAGAATCAACCACGCCCAGGTTTTAAGTCTCATCCAGGTTTCAGGAACAATTTTATAAATGGGAAACCTACAAGTAATAATACTCCTCAGCAAGCTAATGTGAAATCCACATCTAATTTTGCAAGACAGTTGCAAAAGCCTAATGTTGTCTGCTTTAAGTGTGGAAGAGGAGGACACTTCATTCAAGAGTGTTATTGGAATTATCAGCAGTCCAAGCCTGTTGGTCAAACAGTAAGAGGTGACCATGTCAAACAGACTGTTAAGAACAATGTGGGGAAATTAATGGTAGTAGCAAATTCCTTTGATTGCACTGTCTACAAACCTTTAATTTAAAAGCTCATAGTAATATATGTGCTGGGGATAGATAACTTGATCTTCACGGAAAGTTACGGTACAGGTTTTTGTGATCATGAACCTATGGCTCTGTGTTTATACTTATGTCTATTTGTTTTACCTCCCTCTTTTCCTCTTTTATTTCTCAAACCCAATTGCTCATTGTTAGACCTTTTACCGAGAAATGGATTTCATTAGTTTTGTTAATTTCAAAGTAATACAAATTATAAATTTAAGTGAGCAAGCGTAAATTTATATACACAGTGTGTGACTGTGCCAGTTGTGCGGTTATTACTACAATGTATATGGACTTACACACAAACACACACACAAGGCACACATATTTATATATATATATATATAGTATATATATATATATATATATATATATATATATATATATATACACACACACACACAAACAATAATTGTGTGACTATGATTCTTGTTCGGTTGTAACTTGTTGAGCACTACAAAATACATATGCGCATACACACACACACGTATATATATATATATATATATATATATATATATATATATCTATATATATATATATATATCTACATATATCATATATATATATATATATATATATATATATTATATATATATATATATATATATATCTATATATATAGTATATATATACACATATATGTGTGTGTGTGTGTGTGTGTTATCGAGGTTATAATCTCTGCACAGAGTCTCAAACAAAAAAAAAAAAAAAACTATCTGTTAACCCCTCCTCAGAAGTTTGTTGGTAGTAATGACCGTATAGCAGTAAGGCACAGTGGTGACTCTCTCTCTCTCTCTCTCTCTCTCTCAACCAATCCAATCCAAACCGATCTCACATAATTACCTGAGGTAACTAAATCACGCTTGTGAACTACTAAAATACATTTATTTCAGAATAAAAGGATTAACTAAAATCAAATTGTCAAAGAAACAAATGTTTTGCTGAATAAGTCAAAATTCAAAATCCAAATAATTCATTACCGTTATCCCAATGACCCTGGGGATCGAACTAAACCCATCCACCTCTTTCTCCACTAAAACTAACATTAGTTTAGTCATAAAATAGGCAACTAGGAAAGTCATAACACAGTCTTATAAGTAACACCACTCCATTAGGGGAAACTCCATACTTCCTGGTTTTTCCAGATTACCAAACCTGGCAGACTTGCCTGAGGGGCCAGAAACATTTGTAGGAAAGGCGAAGGACCCCAAATAAATAAATTGTAAATAAACCCGAATGGCATAAACCAAAAAGTCCTATGGAAAAGGACATCTCTGAAACAAAGGTTTAAAATTTAAACAAAGTCACACTAGGGTTTAAAAGGACGCTTACCCATTACAGCTGTGAGCACACACACTGAAAACAATCAAGACATAGGGGCTGCTTCTAAGAGCCCAGTTATCTTACTCTCCCATTGTGTACGGGAAACAGCTCGTACGTACTCATGTACGAACTTTATCATAAGACACTCCCCATAATATGACGTAATTGATTCGCCACAAGTTCACTGCACTGGAATAGATATGTGATTTTCATAACAGCTCATTATCACACCCATAAAATCTACTCAAAACCAGATTCTTGCTTGACATACGACGTAGCGTGTTCTGCTTAGGCAGTGACTTCCACTTGGCGTAATCCAAGTGATTGCGTCAACATTTTCGGAGCTAACGCTGAACCTGTCCTTTTAAGACCCCCTCTGTTTCCACGGCGTCAAACTGATGACTTCTACGTTTCAATTGGATGTCATTGTTCATCACATCTGCTTATCAACCATCGGGGGGTTCACAAATATATATATATATACATATACTATATATATATATATACATATATATATATATATATATATATATATATATATATATATATATGAATAATTATCACATCGAACCGATCCATTTATATATCAATTCAAGCTACAAATGTCTTTAATATCTAAATTCACTTTACCTCCCAAATGATATATTTTCATATATGTACCGAAGGGGAATTTTTTAATTGATAATAATTTCGTCCCCCCATGGGATCGAACCACCGTCCAAGTGGACGGGGACGAAATCAGGACAGTCAGTGACGCTATCCAATCAGCCAAAAGAGCGTCACTGACTGTCCTGATTTCGTCCCCGTCCACTTGGATGGTGGTTCGATCCCATGGGGGGACGAAATTATTATCAATTAAAAAAAAAATTCCCCTTCGGTACATATATGAAAATATATCATTTGGGAGGTAAAAGTGAATTTAGATATTAAAGGACATTTGTAGCTTGAATTGATATATATATATATATATATATATATATATATATATATATATATATATATATATATATATATATACACACACACACGAACACACGCACATATACATATATGCGTGT
>NC_061101.1:28331974-28334474 GCF_015104395.2 Macrobrachium nipponense | reverse complement strand
TATGTATGTATGTATGTATGTAAGTATATATATATATATATATATAATATATATATATATATATATATATATATATATAGTATATATATGAGACAGGTGAAGAGGCAAAACAGCTCAACAAATCGGCGGGATTCTTCATTGTTACCAACGTTCCATTACAATGGTCTAATTTTAAATGCTAAAAAAGACGGAAAACCAAAAATATTAAGTTACAAACTTGTCCGGCAAGCTTAACATACATCATCACATACAACTAAACATAAAAAAGAAAACAAAACTAAAAGCACAATTTATTTAAAGTCTAGGGGGAAAAGACTTAAAACAAACCTTGCAACCCGAGATTCGGTTGTTGAAAGGTTTGCCAGTGCGAGAATGAGTCGAGATAACCAAGGAAAGATAAGAGTGGGCGCTCTAAGCAATGCACAATGGAACTGCTGTATTGTTGTTATTTAATGATGGTTATTTAATGATGGAACAAGGTGTTTAATGTTATCTTACCTCTACTAACACCCATACGACTCCCGCGACTGAGTCCTGATTTGGCTTAATATCGATAAATTCAATGTTCTGTGGGAATTCAATAAAATGAACTCGTTTCCTCAGTAAAAAGTAAAACTACTACACTAGAAAATTCATATTTTACACAATAAGGAACATGCCAAAAAACAATTATTTACTAAGAGCACCTTCAAATTATGTTTTGACTGATTTTATAAATCATATCAAAGATATCTTATAGCACTGTATTAAAATGTACAATACATAAGCGAAGAATGTACAGCGTTTGCTCTGCTATGTAAAACAATACGTCATTTTCCTCAGATATTACAGAACTGATCCTAGCATACGACAAAAAACATCGACAAACATCAACACTTGCATATTATTACTTAAATAATATTTTTCATTAGGTAACTGTGAGACTAATATAAATATAGGTCATGCTCTGATAAAACAAGCACGCACACACACACACACCTATATATATATATATATATATATATATATATATATATATATATATATATATATATATATATTTAATATTTAATCACACGCTCGGACAAATACATTCACAAAATTCTTAAGGAAACGAACTGGTAAAAATTATTTAGATATATAAAGGGGATAAGCGGTCTAAAATTATATTAGCCTCACATTTACCTAATGAAAAATATTATTTAAGTAATAATATGGAAGTTTGATGTTTGTCGATGTTTTGTGTCGTATGCTAGGATCAGTTCTGCAATATCTGAGGAAGTTGACGTATTGCTTCATATAGCAAAGCAAACGCTGTACATTCTTCGCTTATGTATTGTATATTCTAATACAGTGCTATAAGATATATACACACACACACTACTTGAATGCGTAGATTTCAAGTTGCAAAGGATAGTTACCATTTTCTGTGGGAAAAGTGAAGTGCCTATTGACCTCTTGGTTATGCCAATGACCTTGATTGCATATGGTTATCATTCGACGATTGTGCATGCCGAACAAGAAGTGCTTTCTCGAATAGTTCCAAACATACAGCCAAATTTGAATTCATGATTGACATTTAGCTACGGAGCATGGCATTTATCTTGTGATTCCAGCTTCCTCGCTAGCTATATTAGATTATTGATGTAAAACATGAAGCTCCTGTCATTCTTTAAAATATGTGTTACCTTGCTCCATTCCTTTGATTCAATTCGCATATCTGCTTCCTTTGTGGATTATGCATTCCAAATATAAAGTCTTTGTCGTAGAGTTAAAAAAGGTTTTGCTTAAGGTTGTCTTCCTTCTTGATCTTTGACCTTTGAGTATGACCTACACCTTGACAATAACATCAGTTTGCACAGCAACATTACAATAAAGAATGGTGAATATGAATCTTTTTTTATATAATTTCCATATTTGTGGTAAAGCCAAATTCTCTAAATTAAGTATAATCTTGACCTTACTGTAAAGTCTCTGTCTCGTACAGTTAAACAAGGTTATCTTCACTTTGACCATACTTTTACCCTGTGCATTAGCATCATTAGTGGATAAAGCTTACCAAATGTAAATCATCTACTTAGTATAGTTAAAACTCATGGGCCAAAATCACATTCCTATTTTACCTCTCACCTGTAAGTAAGACTTCGAATTCATTTACAACTGAGTCGGTACAGCCATTTGGGAGGAAAAATGGACATGTGACCACTCAAACCATGACATGTAGAAAGTCAGCAAGTGTGTGAAAATAGACGTGAATAGCACAGTTTTTTTCGGTTGCATTTGGCACATTTTAAATGAAAAGCTATAGCTGTAAAAGTTTTATGCAAAAGGGTCCCAACATGATTCAGTGGTTAGAACATGAATTTATCATTGTCAGTAGTCTTATTCTGTGTTTTGGAACCCTCGCCTGTGTAGGCGAAATGTTTATGTCGGAATACGGAATATAGATGATATATGTACATATACGTACAGACATATCTACAGGTACATACGTACACGCACGGTTACAACCCCCCCACCC
>NC_061101.1:28264474-28329474 GCF_015104395.2 Macrobrachium nipponense | reverse complement strand
ATTGGAAACCAAACCTTCACCAGTATTCTGTAACTATCATACATCGTACAAAGTTTTCGCGTACTGAAACAAAAAGGATTCTCCTTAAAGTTGCCAAATATAAATGAATATTAGCGATAAGACAAAACAGAATCAAATAGCTTAAAGAGAGTTACGGCTTTTTAAGCTATTTGACCTGGTTTTAGGTGAAGAAACGATCTGGGTGAAGAATTGATAATATGAATGGGAAAATGGTCTCACAATATGCTGTTTTCTACTGCTCTTTTTGGCATTTAATAACCCTCCGCTCTCTACGCTAAATGACACCACCTGCCCTGTTTGCGTTAATCTAAGAGTATAATTAAGTTTCTATTTCCACTGCTCTCTTGATCAGGATTTATACGGATGTGGCCACGACTTTTCCAGAAACTCAGGCCCTACAGCCAAATACATATTTCGCCTCTTTGTAAGGTAATTACTCTCTCTTTATTTTTCTAGATAGTCTTGTTTGAGAGAAATGTCTGGGCGCTTTGCCTCATTAGTTTTCTGACATCCCTACAAAGGGCTGTTAGATAGTTATTACTGTGAATCATACACTAAAAATGTGTAAATTGGAGTTACCGTTGTGTACAGATTCTTAAAAGCTCTTTTTCAGTTACTTCTGTAGTCATTACTGCCATGTTAGGCAACGGTCTACAACAAATAATATACAAAGAGTTATTTCACACAAATACGATTGTGGAAACTTTGCAAGAGCTGATTAACAGTGGCTACTGTGAATACTTCTCCAGTGTATCGTCTAGTATGAATCAAGGTTGGAGTAATTACACTTGAAGAAATGAATTACAATTACAATTACAATTACTTTCAAAAAATGTAAATTACAATTACAGTTGGAAATAGCAATTACATTACAATTAGTGCGAGAGTAAACACTAATCTTTGGCACAGGAAACAGTGTATTGAGGCCAGCAAATCGAACTAATAGGGTTACATCATTTATTTTTAGAAGTGTAAGTGATAGAAGAATAGCAGAGGTCATATTAAAAGAGTATTTATTAGCACTAGTTAGAACACGTCTTGGACTATGACCTTGAGTTCTGGTTACCTTACCACTTGAATTTTATTTATAATTACAATTAAATTACAAATTATATCCTCTTGTTATTAATTAAATTAAAATTACTTACTATAATTTCATTTTCAATAACAATTACAATTACACGATATTCTGTAATTAATTACATTTCAATTAAATTACAATTACTCCAACCCTGTTATGAACATGACTCCCACAATCTAGCAAAGTGATTAGTATATACATTTCAACACATTCTGAGATATTACTATGAACAATCCTCCAACTTTGTAAAAAGAGTGGATACTGAGGACATTCCTCCCGAGCATTGCTCGACATGGACCTTACTGTGAAAATACTTCCTTGATTTGGCTGAATGGCATCCTGATCAAGAAGAAAGACTTACTAGTCTGGACATTTCTTTCAAAATTTGTATGGCATATTTTCTTGTATGAATATGTAAACCAGTTTTGATTTTAAAAATTTAGAATTTGTCAAGAGTATCTCTTTTTACTTAGATGACATGTCCGAGAGTATTTCGCTTCATGTATGGCAGCCTTTATCAGTGAGTTGACCTCTGCTGTAATCATTTCTTGATAACTATATTTACCGCGTATAAGTTCTCCAGTTGCACAAGCCTTAGAGCAATGCCAGATGTGTTAAATTTTGGTAAAATGTTCACTTTCGGAAAATATCTATTACTGGGGATATATTCCAATAAACAGATGTATAATCTCCTGTTTCTTACTCGGTCGCTTTGCACGAGCAAATTTTCTGAAACAGAACATGCAATCTATGCTTAACAGACTTGAATTTCATGAGTAAATTTCAAATGTTCCAAAGGAAGGAAAACCCGTCTGCAAATTATGCTTTGTTGGCTTGCCCTCAGAGAACAAAGGGCTCGACCCCACAGAGTTCTACTTGCTATCCCACTGAACTTGCATGTATGTAGGAAGGTGAAGGGATTCGTCTGTCTTCCACATGAGTAAAACGTATCACATGCAGTTCATTCAACTTTGTTTCCATTTGCTCGCATAGTGACTGATAAGAATATTCTGAAAAACCTGCTAATGGCCAATTCTCTCTTATTCAGAATAAAGCTCTTAGGTGTCTCACTGTTAATCCCTCCCAAAATATCTAAGCTTTCTTTCATACATGAACGGCAAGCTGTCTCCTTACACCACTAGATTTATCAGAAAATTCTTTGAATGGCCTCATAAATAACAAATAAGCACTCTGATAAATCATGGTCTTGAAATGTTAACAACATGATAATGTCATTTTATAATTAACAAAATCCCTCTCATAATAGTAAAGACTGCTAGCACGTACATTGCAAAATTGTCATTATCAATTACACGATAGTTTCCAAAAAGTCATGAAAAAGATATGAAAGTTTAAACTTTGCTCATGGAAGAGTAACATTGTCTTTAATAGTTATATGATCACTCAGTCACGCCTCACATAATCGCTGGTGAATATAAAACAAAAAGTTTTTCCATAAATAAAAGGCATTTTCATTATTGTCACCGGTATGACTGACACAATAATCATTTTTATACCACAAGATTACTTGTCTCATACATAACAGAATGAGTCTCTCTCTCTCTCTCTCTCTCTCTCTCTCTCCTCTCTCTCTCTCTCCCTGAACGAACAGCGTGACCTTTTAAAAATACTGAATGTAACAACTGGAAGTGACATTATTGTCGTCCAAGTCAAAACATTAATCTCATGCGGCAATATATTTTTTCGTGGTGAGTTGTATCTCATAAAATACGGGAATGGGAGACTCATATTTATGTGTAATCTCATAAATCCCTAGAATACTGCATCATATATCACACATTCTCACAAGTCACGAGACTTTTGTCTTTTGCATTAAAAAGGGGGGTTTCTGGTTTTTTTTAATTTTACATTTCTTCGAAATCATAAATAATAAAAATTATCTTCACCTCCCACAAGAAGACCAATGAATGGACCCCCTAAACAACAAGCATCACTCATTTAAATGTCTTGATTGCTTATTTCTGAACATGCCTTATTTCACAAGAAAACCTCAATTTTTTAAAACATCATTAAATACCTCTTTTTCCATTTCTGTAAATGCTTTCAGATACTTTGTGTGCAATGATACACAGAATACGATGTTCCGAGTCATACAAAACAAGACTTTTCTTTCTCCACTCAAAGGAATTGTGCTAGAATTCAAGCAAAACTGGTCTTTCTACTTAGAAAGAACATGGGTTCTTCCACATAAGTTATTTAAGTCTTTTCATGAACATTATCAGTGTTCCTTATACTTGCCGCTCCATGCATGACCTGCGGGAAACGGTATTCAATAGCCTGTGTGGGACAGGCTGATAAGAAAGAAGAAAACGTGAATCCAATCAGAAAAAGTAGCGATTACGATAGGAATACCTGTAACAAAGAATTAAAGCAGCAGCAAGAAAGACAAATTTGTCCAGTCGCAAAGTAAAAGATCAAGTATTTTCTTCTATTATTTGTTACAACTTAATAATGGATCTTGTATTCTTTCGTTTGCTTCCGAATCATTTTGATACAAATAAAAACAACTGCGCACGAATAAAATGGTTCATGAGATCCATCAGCAGCAAGGCCGCTGACACTAAAATGAATAAATGTCAACGCTTATTTTTCTGACTCATTTCGTGTACGTTTAATTAATCAAACCAGTTTTACTTCCATTCCTGTAAATCTTGATGTGAAAAATATAAATGAATACAAAATACCGAGTATGGATAATAATAATAATAATAATAATAATAATAATAATAATAATAATAATAATAATAATAATAATAAACGAAAGATTAATCTATATAAAAAGAATAAACAGCTATGAACTCGATTCGTTATTTGAATAACGCAAAACTAATTAAACTTCCAATAAAAATAGGAAATAAAATGAAGGATTCGGTTATTAGATAGCGATAAAAACTTCTCTTCCATTTACTCGATTCCAACTATTTTCAAATCCTATTTTACCACCAAACTTCAAATATAAGAGAAGGAAAACGAGAGGTGAAATCGCTTCAAATTGCAATGAATGCCCGAATAGATACATGTTCACGTAAATGGATGTGTATACCATTCACAACGTAAAATGTCGCACATACTCAGACAATTTTTTTTTCTTACATTAACCAGCCTCTCTTAACAAGAAATGACACCTGAGGTTAAACCAACACCGAGTGGTTGCCAAATTAATAATTTAACTGCTGAGTCGTGGATAAGCCACAAACATTCATGTGAACCTCACCACAGGGTTTTTGCCTACTAATTCACAGTCTATTGCTTCTACATCCGCGTTTTTAACCCATAGCCTACAATTCATCCATTATCACCTTATGCACTCTTCTAACATCATTCTTAATCAACTTCTTTGTCTACTACATTAACAGCACACTTTTTCACCCCAAGAGAACTCTCCAGCCAAGCGAGATTCGGTAACTAAAATTCAACATTTTACTAGTACTAAGAAAGATTCATAATCCCAAAGGCCGTCGGCAAAGTTCTTTATACATATGTATAAAAAATTTAATGAAAACAGAAATTATCTCATTTTCCGGCTGATGAGATGCCTTAATTTTAAGCATAAAAATGTTACCTTGTACGTAATGCTCCTGCCATACAAGTCGGAGACCAACCCTAAAACAACAAAATTATTTTGTGTGTGTGTGTGTGTGAGGAGGAGGAGGTAACCGTGCGTGTACGTATGCACGTGTGATATATTATCATATATATATATATATATATATAATATATATATATATATATATAAATATATATCATATATATACGTATATATCTAATATATATATATATATATATATATAATATATAGATATATATATCTATCTATATATATATATCTATATTCCAACATGAACATTTCGCCTACGCAAGGGAGGGTTCCAAAACACAGAAAAGACTACTGACAATGATAAATTCATGTTCTAACCACTGAATCATGTTGGAACCCTTTTGCATAAAACTTTTACAGCTTTAGCTTTTCATTGAAAATGTGTCAAATGCAACCGAAAACAACTGTGCTTTTCACGTCTATTTTCACACACTTGCTGACTTTCGACATGTTATGGTTTGAGTGGTCACATGTCCATTTTTCCTCCCAAATGGCTGTACCGACTCAGTTGTAAATGAATTTGAAGTATTACTTACAGGTGAGAGGTTAAATAGGAATGTGATTTTGGCCCAAAAGGTTTAACTATACTAAGTAGATGATTTATATTTGGTAAGCTTTATCCACTAATGATGCTAATGCACAGGGTAAAGGTATGGTCAAAGTGAAGATAACCTTGTTTAACTGTACGAGACAGAGACTTTACAGTAAGGTCAAGATTATGCTTAATTTAGAGAATTTGGCTTTACCACAAATTTGGAAATTATATACAAACAATTCATATTCACCATTCTTTATTGTAATGTTGCTGTGCAACTGTTATTGTCAAGGTGTAGGTCATATTCAAAGGTCAAAGATCAAGAAGGAATACAACCTTAAGCATGACCTTTTTTTTTAACTCTACGACAAAGACTTTATATTTGGAATGCATAATCCACAAAGGAGGCAGATACGCAAATTGAATCAAAGGACTGGAGCAAGGTAACACATATTTTAAACAAGGACTGGGGCTTCGCGTTTTACATCAATAATCTAATATAGCTAGCAAGGAAACTGGTATCACCAAGATATGTGCCTTTCTCAGTAGCTAAATGTCAAACATGAATTCAAATTTGGCTGTATGTTTGGAACTATTCGAGAAAGCACTTCTTGTTTGGCATGCACAATCGTCGAATGATAACCATATGCAATCAAGGTCATTGGCATAACCAAGAGGTCAATAGGCATTTCACTTTTCCCACAGAAAATGGGAACCAGGCTTTGCTACTTAATCTACGCATTCCTGTAGTCTGTGTGTGTGTGTGTGTGTGTGTATATGTATGTATATATATATTATATATATATATATTATATATATATATATATATATATATATATATATATATATATATATGTATATATATATATATATATATATATATGTATATATATATATATATATATATACTATATATATATTATGTTATATATATATATATATATATATATATATATATATATATATATATATATATATATCCACACACATATACATATAAATACATATAAACAACACAGGCAAAGTTATGTCCTGATAAAGTGAATGCTGAAAACCACATATCAAGTTCTAATCAAAAGCAAAGGAAGCGAAAATCCAAACGTAGTAGTCAGAGGAGAAATATTTATCACTATCAGCAGTATTGTACAAATCCTATACAGACATTGGTACAATTTCAATAAAGCTATTGTAGAAATTCTGCTAATCATAGTTGAGATAAATAAGAACGAATTTGAAATCAAAGTGTGCGAGGGACATGGGCTTACAAATGCGAAACATTTATAATAAAAGACATTTGTTACTTTTTAGGGTACAAAAGTTATATATTAATGCCAATAGTGTCAATATTTATACCTTTAAGAAGTGTACAAGAAGGGACTAGTTTAAAATCAAGAAATGTAACTTAAAAATGAAAGTCTAAAAGTTTTATAATATTTAGAACTGACAATCACAGAACCTATTCTGGACTCCTCACAATTTTTTTTTTTTTTTGCTATTTTTCTTAGGGAGGAGAAAATTTGTATCTACAATATTCCCTAGACTTTAATACTGACGAAAGGTTAAATGATATGACCTTTAAATCTCAAAGACCAGATTGGTAGTTGGTTCCTGTGAATCTAGATTATAGATTTGGGTCAGAATGTCAGAATGGGAGCGTAAACCTTGTTTCGCAGAGAGAGAGAGAGAGCAACCTGTTGCATCAAGGCCTGGGATGATTGTGGAAAGGGGAGTGGTGAAGGCATGAAGACAGAAGAATCGAAGGTGTAGGAGGTAGACGGAAAAAAGGGGGAGGAGGAGAGGGAGAAAGAGTACAGTAAAATCTGTTGAATGGTCAGAAGATGAGCCAATGAAACGCGATGATCTAAAAAACCAGCTTACAAACACTTACAAACACACACACACAGAAAGAGAGAGAGAGAACCAAAAGCACCGAGTAGTGAGAGGATGGACCCTGTGAACATTGTCACTGTAATTCAACTCTGGTGTTTGATTACATCGCAATAATATACTCACTAATGAGGCATGTGTTTAATGTATACGATGGCATTGGAACGTCTAACTGCATTTAGTAAATGAATAGCGATCACTCATTACTTCGATAAATTCATTCGTGTATTTCTGATAAAGTATCGTGTATTTCAAATAAAGTGAAGACATTCATATTACACCAATGTAAACTACGGGTCATACGTACAGTAAGTACATAATATTGTGCTTAAATGTCCAACATATATTTAATGATGATCAATTTCTAATGGAATAAAAAATCAAAGCGAAACAAAAAGCGATCTACTATCAAGCATTATGCTGAGGGAATCTAGTTCTGACCCTTTTTGAAGGTCGTATGCTGACGCGCAATGCAAACCAAGCACAACAGTAACAACTTCCATACAACTAGCTTCAATGAGCCTGTAAGGTCTTTTTGTGTATCATAAAACAACGATTGCAAATCATATGTTCCTTGATGTTACAGAGAACTATGACATCTTCATGTACATAAGCAGTTGAAAATAAACAATAAGTTATGAATTTTCTATCCAAATGTGTCGTTTTCCAACTCTCGAACCTACACTATTTCGTCATGATGGCCTTAACTTATAAAACATAATAGTTGTTGACTCGTTACTTTACTAAAGTTAAGTTTTGGTATCCGTTCTTTACCTGAGAACCTTGTTTACCAAAGAAAATATCCTCGAAGGAGGGTTAACACCATCGGTGCACCACATGTGATGCACTGTAGCCACCATGTGATGGGGTTTCTGCCAATTCCACCGTCTGATCTTTGACCCATATATCCAATAATTTCTGGACCACTTGTCACTTCCATCTACGCTGAATGGCTAAAAGCGCACAATGCGTGGCTTGATAACCTCAATTTCACAAATCAGTTAATCTATCCATTATATATGAAAAACGTTCTTTTTTAGCATATTTGTGCGCGTGGAAGTAGCTATTTTTAACTGAGAAGAAATTAATCCATACATCAGCCTATGAACAAGTACTCAATACCATGGTATACATTACGGTACTGAGTGGAATGGGCAATGCAAAAGAAACTTGTATCTACTTAACTGGGAATAGAGGGTACAGAATGAGCTAAAATGTTGCCCTTTAATATAAATTCCTTTTCCGGCACTGAATGCATTGCAGTAAGCAATTTCACCAGAAAACACAAATTGCAATGCGTCACTATGGCAGTCAGTAGGCTTGAATTACTCAATACTAGAACAGCGCGAAATTTTCGGGAAAAAGAGTTAAAAGACCTTGTGCTTTATCTCGCTTCCAGAGAAAACAACAGAGAGCTGAATGGTGTTTCGACATCATATAGAAATGAATAGGAAACTCAATTACATTAATTTTTAAAATTTTCTTTTTACTTTAATGAAAAAAATTTCGGTTATTAGTCATCTTTACCATATTTCAATAAAAAAAAAATACTTTTTTCCAAGACTGTACAAATTCTACACAGTTTGAAATCCAAATTACGCTACACATTATTTTCTGTTCACTAACCAAGGTTAACAAATAGCTTGAAGATATCAAATAACTGAATCATGACTTCAAACCTTTAAGCAAAGTTGGATTAATTTTTCCTCCATATTCCGTTTTGAGCCTGACTGATTTCGTTCGCCTAACCTGCACTTATTTCAGATATACACTTCAAATGAACTTGCAATAGAATTTAATCCTTCTTGCTTAAGGAATGGTTGGGAGGGGGAGTTAAAAGCAAAAATTTCCACTTAAAAAAAAAAAAAAGGATGAAATTTGCACTGAGGAAACAAGAATAAACAATGATGTGAAGGTTTAACGACAGGATCAATAAATATTTTTTAAACACATCGGCCAAAAGTAGCTGAAAAATTAGAAACTAAGGAAGAGCGATGAGAGAGAGAGAGAGGAGGGAGAAGAGAAGAGAGAGAAGAGAGCGAGAGAGAGAGAGAGAGAGGGGGGGGGTGTGACTGGGAATTACGAGGACAGTTAATTTTTTTCATGAGGACAGAGAATAATTCCTTACATTAATAAAATATATGGGACTTTCATAGCATTTCAATCCCTGTACTGTATTTTAATCTACTGTTCGTAGCTCTCCAAGCAATATGGAAATATAACTAGGAAAAAAGAAAGCATGATGCCTACCAATGGCCCCTTACGAAAACGACTACTCTTTTCTAAAATATTTTATCATGACGTGATTATAAGCGATGATCTTTCGTATATCAAAGTTTTATTTTATTAAAGCAATCATCATTAAACCCATCTTAATCTTTGAATTAACTAACTCTAAGTTTACAATAATTTTTTCAGTAACTGCCTTGCTAAGGTTCATCAAGTGCACATTGGTCTTGCAACAAAGCATTTGCATAACCTCACGTTATCCTTTACTGCATATCTTTTCCTCTGGCAAATAAATGCCACAGGCAATTCAAGCTACAATAAATAATGGAAAGAGAAAGAAGAAACATCTCGGGATTATTGACAATGCTACAGATTGAGGTAAGGCGAGTTCCCTTTTAGAGAGAGAGAGAGAGAGAACGAGAGAGAGCAACTGCAGTCGGGGTAAAATTAACGTTATTTTTGGCAATAATTATCGTTCTTCATATAGACTAGGCTATCTCCTGTTCGCTTGTCTCGAACTTTTTTCCTTCATGTCAAGATTTCTAAGAATTCCATCATAATTGCTTATTGCAATGGCATCGAGAAATAAGACCTTAAGTCAATCACAAAGGCAAATCGGCTGGAACGATGGAAAACACGAAAGGAATGATACTAAAAATGAGAAAAATTACAGAGGACAGAAGGGACAGTATTGAAGATAATGCAATATTAAGAACTGAATAAAAAAAAAGTATAAACCAAGAGAGAAAATGATTAATTTCATTTTCGTTTAGCTTAGAGCATGCAATAAAGTCTCTCTCTCTCTCTCTCTCTCCTCTCTCCCCACTCTCTCGTCTCCTATCTCTCTCTCTCTCTCTCTCTCTCTCTCTCTCACTGCAAGCAAATAACGCCAATGCCGACAAGTGCCTTGCACAACAAAACAGTGTTGCAACCATTATGAAATGTTAATGGACCTGTCGCGAAAAGACTTGATAGAGGTATGAACAAAGGTGATTATCTTTAATGGGAAACCGATATTGACCTATAACTTGAAAGAGCCCCTCAACAAAAACAAGAGAAGGAGATGCCTGCTGGCTCCCTTTGCTTGGCTTTGCAGCCTTTCTCTTGGAAAAATATTGACAGTTTTAACAAAATGTTGTTCTTAGTGACCTCAAACACTCTAACTTTTCAATACGTAAAGTGGTTTTTACTCAAGTATATACTGATTTTAGATTTTAAAAAGATGTGTTTCCTGGCGTGAAAAAAAATTTTCATTATCTAAATCAAATTACTTTTCCAAAACAGATGTACCTACAGAACATGCTTCCTCTCCGTCGAAGAATTTAATCTACCACTAATGAAGAATTTAGCACCTGACTTAATACTAATGAAATGTTGACTGCCTAAGAGAGCATTACGTTTGCTAACATGAAAAGCCTTGTTCTTTTACCATAAATATAGGATTGCGCAGCAGACATACGGAATAAGTAACCGAACAAGTCTACTCTCTAACCAGAAATGCATAGGTGTTAATCAAATACTTAATCATATATTTTTCATCTGACGAAAAATGTACCTTTTCATTTTAATAATGCTGACTGTTTAACCAAGGATTTGGTTTCAGACTTTTAATCTGATAATTACCAAATAATTTCTTTGCACTAGGACTGCCTACCTAAAATTCTTTTACCTTACGTGTTGATGCCCAAAACAACATAAGCTAGTCTCCCCTGAGAAATAGTTCTGACTAACAATAAAGAAGTTTCTAAAAATTAGTAAAGACTAACAAGAAATTATTTTGTAAGAAATAGTAATGGCTAATAAGAAATTAATTTTCAATCAAATGCATAACTGCCAACCGTTAAGAGTTCTTTTATCCTTTAAGATATGTAGATTGATAATTCAATCTTTGCAATGTCACCTGAATTCTTTCTGAACAAAAGCAAGATTTCAGAAATGTCACCACCAAAATGCCTTCTACCTGGCAAAGAGCACTTCACGAAATGTTCTCGGCCTTACCTTACAAACGTTAATTAGCTATTCAAGAATTCTATATGCTATCTCGCAAAACTTGATACGCTAACTTATTATCCAAGTATTTCGTTTATCGTTTCAGAAATGATGCGGCTCAACCATAGGCTTGCCTTTTCAACCTCAGGAATGACCCCCGGTTCTTATCAGTTCTAAAGAATTTCGGTCACTGAGGTAATAAGAGTTTTAGATGAATATACAAAAAAAAGGAATATGTACAGTAGGTGTTTATATTAATATTATTATATAAAAGAAAATTCCACTTAAATTGTAAGTGTAAGCACATCACGCATAAGAAAATGTAAAACGAAATATATATATCCAAGATATATATATATATATATATATATATATATATATATATATATATATATATATTATATATCTATGAGGAAACGTGATTGGAATAAAATTCATAACTTCAAACTGGATATAAAAAATGCGACATCTGGATTTGTCGCGAAAATCCATAATAGGGACATCTGTAATTATGGAATTTATACATAAATGTGTTAAAGTACATTAAGCAAGTAACATTGCTTACTTCAGATAAAACACAACTATAATTGAACAAAATGCACAAACTGTATAAAAAAAAAACATGTCAAGAAACGAGTAATGGGGTGAACAAAACTGAACGCGAGCATAAGTTCTTTTGCAGGTACACAAATGTCAGATTACTTATTAAATACTGTCAAGGCACAACTTACGAGATTGTAAACCATATACTGAACTGAGGCATTCAATAGCACAGCTTAACTTTTTCTGTCTCTCCAGGAAAGCATTTTAAGCAAAGCCCACTTAACGCCGTCACTAACAGTCAAGAAGACTTCCTACTGCGGAAAATGGCTTTGGCAACAGCTCTTATGAAACCATGAATAGGCTACAAAGGTCTAGACTGTACTAGTATCCAAACTGTCATGAGTAAGTGCAGGCGTAACTTCCAATGTGATAGCATTTCAAGTATGCAAAATATATGCCACTCTGATGCCATGCATTTGGTATACGCCTACAATCAAGGTCTAAACAGTGGTTCCCCTAACCTCATTAGCTACCTTAAGATTTTCTGGATGGTCTTGTCCTTGGAAATATCTTATGAATTACACGTATTCAGTGCAAAATTTTCGACTATGAACCGCGTAATCAATTTACATTTATTAGCCAATTAGTTAGTGTTTACTTCATTATCATCATTATTATTATTATCAATGCTGCATTTACCCAGCCGTTATCACCAATTTCACGTCATTTCCCTAGTATAAACACGACAAGAAGCAGATTTATCATACTTTACTATACAAATATTTGTTCAAGGTACCTAAAACATTAAAGCTGATTAATGAACAACTCACTATTGTCTTCCTAGTAAGTATGATTGACTAGCTCCATTTGCAACTGGATGATAAAAAAGCTAAACATTTTTCTCCTTATTAACTCCATCAGGACAACATTCCACATAATAAACTACACTTCATTCATCTGCTAAGTTCAATTTTCCAACGTACATTATCTAAGAAAAAATAAAAGAGAATGTTACTTACATTCTCTCCTGGCGACTCAATTAAAGAAAAAACACTAATATTCCTCCTAGTTTTATGGCCCTTGCAAAACGATAATGAAAGTGCTCAAACTAACAGAGGTTTACAATGCGTTTTTCCGTTGGCTAAATGGGAAGACTCTTTATCGGCCTTTACAAGTAAAGATTGAGAAGAAAAAATGAGAACGAGGGCGAATCTTTTCCTTTTAGCAGAGAGAGAGAGAGAGAGAGAGAGAGAGAGAGAGAGAGAGAGAGAGAGAGAGAGAGCTGGTACTAAGGGTATTATCCTTTCTTTGGAATCTTTCTTCACAACAAACTAAATTTGGGAAAGGACACGAATTTTTTAAAGGATTTTTTTTCTTTTTTGCCGTAAAGGAAAAGAATTCCGTATGTTTTCACAAACAATATACCTGATCAGAAATTCAGTAATAAATAATCTCCTGTTTATCTTACGACGTTCCTGTACTCAAGTGACCCGGAAACTTTAACCTTATTCGGTTGAATCTTATTGTGGCCGCGTTCATCTTACCGTGATTTAGGTGCCTGTTAATTGGTAACTGAAGTGGGTCAGAACCAATGAGTCCAGTGACCCGTATCTAAATAGTAAATAAATATTGGTAGGTCAATCTAAATAAACATTGCACACACACACACACATATATATGTATATATATATATATATGATATAATATATATATATATATATAATATATATATATATATATATATATATATTCTAACATTGCTAATTCTAACAGAGAGAACAAAGAAGGACGCCATTGTTTCCAGACGTTACTGATCCTGGAGTGGAATGAAAATCAAGGGGAAAGTTCTTTCGTGTTATTTCCGACGTCTGCCTTACCTTTTTCGTTGGATGAAAAAATAATTACATTAGTTTTTGAGAGAGAGAGAGAGAGAGAATTGAGAGAGAGAGAGAAGAAGAGAGAGAGAGAGAGAGAGAGAGAGAGAGAGAGATTCTCTTCCTCCCCAACCCCACTGCAACTCAGAAAAGTCGACTAACGACCAGGTTGCCTTTTTCCCTTCCTGGACTAACAGAAGTGCACTATATTTTCAAGGAACATATGCATGCCGTCAATTTCTCTGTCCGTTTAGGAAACCGAACGCGGGTTACTCAATTTGCGAGCAAGGTATGATGGCATGCTTGACATACTGGGTACTTTTCGGCATTGGTCAAATTTGAAATAGTGCGTAAATTTTGTCCACTGTGTTTCTTAGTAATGTATATTACCTATTAAAAAATAAATAAATAAAAAATAAATAAAAAACATGAATAGCACTGCTACCACAAGGCCAGAAAAATCTATCGATTTATGAGAATCAGTGGATTTTAATTCTGTTTCCGATGTACCAGGAGATAAACTCATGCCATCATTGTAGCATATAAATAGCAGCATCTTGTGAGAAGATGCTCCAGGAAATTTTTTGTGCACTTTTTAGCTCCAATTAAAGTTGGATGTATTCAAATTATACCTTTTTCACCTGTTTCATAGAACACATACTTGAAATTTTCCTTTTAACGGTGGCGTGATTACCCTTCATAATCATAACAAACCGTGATCCGACCTCCAGCTTGCTCGGAGCAGGTGCTAAAATCTACGGTCTGATAGTGCGCTGTTTAACCAACGAAAATTAAAATAAATCCGTTATAATTTATTAGAAATAAATGTTCTGTGCTGTTTAACATGCACATTATTTATTTTTTACATTTTTATTCTAATGAATAAATATCCAATCATAAAATCGCTGTCTCTTTAACTCAACACGAAACACATTTTCATACATTTTTAGGCTTTTCCATAGACCTTTCCTACCCACCACCACCACCACAACAATAACAAAGTAGTTTGTAGGCTTACTCCTCGAGTAAGCAAAAATCGAGTCAAAATATTAAATGAACTTTAAACCAAACCTGGCAAAATTTGCTGAAGAATATAATGCAAAAAAAAAAAAAAAATCTTATATTAAGCAAAAGAAAGCTGAAATGCTCCCAACAAAATGCAAAGCAACAAATACCTGATTTGCCATGAAAACGTTATATAGGATTGAAACTCCTGAGTGGGAAAAGTCAGCCGAGGGAATTGAATGCAGGAACGTGGTACGTCGGCCTGGAAGTCTTTTGAAAGAGAAGCCCAAATCCCAGAGAAGAATGGAGCTTTAACAGCCCTCTTCAGGGAATTAACTCTTGGTTACATTCCAACAAGACCTGAGGAGAAGAAAAATGGATAAAGGAGGTGAAGAGAGGATTGGAAACTGTTTTGACTGCTGTCGATGCCGTTGTTGTTCTCGTACAAAAGTTTCTAATTGTTCATGTGTGTAAGCGCATTGCATTGGAATGAACTTGTTCAAAGCGCAAAACACTTGCTTTCGACTATTTTTAAAACACGCAAAAGCAACCCTCTAGTCACTCCTGCCGACAGAGCAATAGTAAAATATCAAATGAAAGTACAAAAAAAAAAACGACCCTCCCCTGTTTAATTCCAGAGGAAAATACCTTTCAATAGCTACTGATAACATTAAATTTTATTGGCGCTAATTCTGCCATTGACAAATAAATTATGGCTGCAGCTATCAATACTCTCCTAACCTGAAAGACTATTATATTTCTTACTGTCACGGTGTAAGGAGGAAAGTTCGTTTTTAGTAGATTTCTCCTAAATGCTACTTGTAAATTTCCTGTGTTTGTGATAGAAGGTACCCAAAGGGCGTAAATGTTTTTCCCTTAATTTTTTAACAGAAGTTATATTTTAGTTCTTGACATTATGCTGTACATTTCCTTCTTTCGACACACTAAATTAAAGAGCCAAATAAGCCCTTCAAGACATGGTAGCTAAAAAAAATAAATAAAAATTATAAATTCTCTTATAATGTGGAAGTCTCGTGGAATACCCAACAAAGAGAGGACAAAGAAGTTGGTCACCAGAGAAAAGGATCTGATCATGCGCAATTCCTCCAGTCTGCTTCTATTCCTATTTGCTTCAATACTTTCAGACAAGATTCAGATCATACATAAAGAAAAGTTTAATATATCAGGTAGGTTTAAGAAGAAAAAGAATAGGGTGTGATATATGTAGTGTATTGCAGCAGATACGAATAGTCCAAAGTTCAGATACGAATAGTCCAAAGTTTTATTTCGGTAGTATCATATATATATATATATATATATATATATATATATATATATAATATATATATATATATTTGTGTGTGTGTGTGTGTATGTATGTATAACTGAAATCCCGAAAGTTTTGGAACGTGATTTAATTTAATTATTAAATAAAGGTAGAAGCCACGAAGGAAACTGAAACACTGGAGCAAGGCGAGACATTTCGACTCAAAGGTTCCTTCACTGAGTAGACTGACGTATATGAGAAACTGAGTGAACAAGGAAGGGTCGTATAAGTGACAGAAAGGGATTATAAAGGAAATAAGTACATAGAATCCAACACACCTGGAGAATTAGCAAACCTTCCCAAACGAAACATAGCAGTAAGAACTTAGGGAGCACTTGTTCAGCCAAAGACTTGTTCAGGAAATTTAGTTGTTAGTCTGCTCAGTTAAGGACCTTTGATTCGAAAGATCTCGCTGCACTTCAGTGTTTCACTTTTCTTCGTGGCTTCTACCTTTACATTATATATATATATATATATATATATATATATATATATATATATATATATATATATATATATATGTATGTGTGTGTGTGTATATATATATATATATAGATATATATATATATATATATATATATATATATGATATATATATATGTGTGTGATGTGTGTGTGTGTGTGTGTAAAAGAGCGCTTTGAAATATCAATAAACATATGTACAAGAAGGAAGCCTAACAAATTTATATTTATAACAAACGCTTAGATTGAAGTTAAATTCAACTACCTTTGAAAAATATAACCACAAACCGCAATATTTACTAAAACGTTGGTAGATTATCAAGAATTATAATGTGTATAATAATATTAGCCAGTACCCAGATCGCAGACTTCTAAATAATCAAGAAAAATTAAGTGGTGTCCACTGGATAGCACCATATGATGATGATCCATACGAATACTTTGACGTTCAGAAAGCTTTTGCAAGGGAAATTCTGTCTCTCCTTAAATGTCCTATAAGAAGAGCTATAGTTATGTACCTGACAATGTTACCTGAATTCCTGTTCTACAAAATCTTAGTCAACGCAAATAAACCATTCTCAAATGTTGTAAAAATAAACCTATTAACACTTTTCACGAAAAGAAAACTCTATGTCTTTTTCTCTTGATATAGTGAAAGGCTTGAAATCGTCACTCAGACGAAGATTAAATACAAGAAGTGGGTCTCTGCAGTTGGTCTAAAATACAAATAGCCTATCGACCACTTAAATAACCAAAAGAAAGGAGGTATACGGAGGAGGAAAGCAGGGAGCGTTGTACTTTTCACTGTCGAGAATTCTCAGAAAAAATTGATAATGACATTAGGCTAGGTATTATACAACGACATACAGTAAACTAAAATTATATATAAACAAGAAACTGAAACTCATTTGAGTGACTAATTCACGACTTTTCACAAAACGTATAAGTTAAGAAACTTCTTAATGTGCTCCTGCAAATAAAATAGAGTGGAAAGAGAATTGAACTCACATATGAATAACCATATGCAAAAATATCACTTACATTACCAATCATTTATTTAACACCTTTCCATTAATATAATCACACACCAACCAACAGAGACACACACACACATACATAGACATACATACATATACATAGACACACATACACACACACACATATATAGATATACATACATACATAATTAGATTAAAAGGCCAATCAAAAAAATTTTAACACTGCAACCATATATTCCAGATACCAAAAGCAAACTTCTGTATCCCTGATCACTGCTGAGTGGAAAATTTCAAAGCTCATATTATGAACTCTAGCGACCCTTTGGGGGTACAAGAGTACATTCAAGAAATATAAAAATTACAAAATTACTTAACCATCTGAGTGAGGTGTAGGTAGTCATTTATTGGAATGGATATACTATAGGTAACATCGCACTGTTTTCTATTCACGTACATTAAAACCAAGTGATTGTAAATTGGTTATCATTGATAAAGAAGCCACGACTTTAGTTAACCAACCATTTTATGCTTGGAAATACCCTTGTTTCTCTCGGTATCAACGATTAGTTCTACTGCATATGTAGCACAGCCCATATTCCCATGTATCGGGAATGTAATAATATATTTACAAGGCATTTATGTGTATTGTTGTATTTTTCTGATAATATTGCATTAATCTCAGAGATTCAGTACAGAGGTTTAAGTTTGGTTTTATTTATTTAGTAACTTAGGTTACTAAATGTTCTTAATTCCCGTTCGTCGGTTCGTTTTTGAGTTTCGTATGAGTTATGGTATGCTACTCAGTATGTATCTGAGTATGGAACTTTTACTATATTGCCACTTATTTCTTTAGGTCACTAAATGTCAAGTATTTTGGCTTTCTTGTATGATATGGTATCAACAAATGGGGGTCACATGTGTGGTGGCTGAGCATCTGTAGTAAATGTCATGCTAATTAGGATAGTGCCATTATTGCGATGGATACACACAATCAATTATATGATTCATTACTGCGAAATCTAAAGGTGGAAATTGGAAAACAGTGCTATGAAGAAATTACTGAGTGAATATACATCATTAGCTTCGTATTGTAAATGTGAAGAAAAATAAATAATTTTTCATTAGTAGGGAAAACAAGTAAAACTTGGTCTTTTAGAGGCAATTCGATGACGATGCCCAAACAAGGCGAACAAGGGATACGCCTTATTCAGGAGGACACGTCTTGAGACCTGTTCTCAAGCATGGTTCCACCGGATACGCCCACCAGACTCTGCACTGGTAGGAGACAACAAATACCTAAACACAATATAAATCGACTGCCCTGCCTACACATGCCATATAAATATTCTTGTCACTTACCAAGTCTATATATTTCACCAGGGATCAGGAATACAGAAACTTGGGCATCAGAAACATATAGTTCTTGCAACGTGAAAGCAAAGTGAAAGTAGTTTTATTTATGGGCATTTTTATCTGATTACAATAAAAGACACACACACACACAGATATATATATATATATAATATATATATATATATATATATATATATATATATATATATATATATATATATATATATTATACGCACATACATACATACATTCTGAAAGGATGCAAGAAGAGGGAAGTATACCCATATTGAAGATATACCAAGAGTAACAGGAGACCAATATTTTAGATTAACAGAACAAAGCCTAGTTATTCTAGTAGCCTTTAACCAACTGTCATTTGGAAATTCTCTTGACGTTTGAGAAGTGGCAATGTATACTTCCCACAATATGATGTTCTATGATTTCCCTTTGTTAAACCCAACCATTCTACCACATTAATTTACCCATGGATTTACATCCCTTTCTGTGACGTGTCCCATACCAACGACACATTTCCAGGAAGGACAATGGAGTCGATGATAACGAAGATTCAAAAGGAGGATCACTGCCCTGTATTGATTCGGCAAGATATTATGCCTTTTTCTGCCGATCTTTTTCTCTCTGTCAAAAGAGGAACCTTCATTTTCATCACTTTTTCTTGCGATGTCTCTTTGATAGCTTAAGATGCTCGAAAGCCATTCTTGGAATACTTAGATCTGGATTTCCTTATAATATAAGCAACAGTAATGATGATTCTCAAGCAGCCTCACTCATGTATCTTTTACTCTTTCCTTTTTATCAAAACAATATGGTCTCCTACATGTGCGAGTTGTAAACTATAACCAATATAAATATTTATAAATAGACATTCACTAAGTAGTTGTTAAAGGTCTAAAACAAAACTGAACTACCACTTATAAAAAGGTTTTGCAGAAACAATTTTTTTTCGCTACATACGCTATTTCCAAGTACTAGAAGGAATGATGTTATAACGATTATTGTTATAATAATCTAACCCATCCATTCCTGAGTGGATATCCTAATAAGCATCCTTGGGTCCTGGCTTGAACTCCTCGCTTCTCTGTACTCAGAGCCACGAGACTTAATTTTCAAAACAACACAACTTGATTACAACATAGTTAACTTCATATCCCAAGGTGCTTTAGGAATATTTCCCAACTTTTTTATATTTTCCCTACAGATCGAGTTGTTTTCATTTTTTGAAGGCTATCATTTTCTTTTCCTTACTTTTTCTGTTATTTTTTCTCTTTATTGTATCATCAATTCATTATTTTAAAGAAAAGGAGAGCGAATTCCTCATGCTGTTCTTCCATACCACGCCAAGAAAATGGCTCAGTGATTCTCTTTCCCAAATACGCATTCCCTTTTCGTCATTCGATACCTCTGGTTCGTCGGTTGGAAAAACGATGAAGCAAAGAAGGCTGGGCGTCTCTTTTTCCTCAGCATGGAAAATTAATTCTCTTGTCACTGAGGTCAAAACACTTAAACCTTTTTAGGTCTTTCAAAGAGTTTACTAAACGGGTACATGTAGGTAGAATCGCATTTATAGTGCACACACACACACACACACACACACACACACACACACACACACACACACATATATATATATATATATATATATATATATATATATATATATGTGTGTGTGTGTGTGTGTGTGTGTGTGTGTGTGTGTGTGTATTATTGTGATATCTGAGCAAAATATTGCACAAAACATAGCACCGTACAACACCCTAGGAATAATTTGCAGCCGAGCTTAAGAACACCTTCACTGACCTGGTCATGCACTGATTCCAAATAAACTCACCCCGATGACGATAGCCCACATTCCAATTGTCTACACGTGGTTTTTTAGATGCGTAAGATACTTTGCCAAGAATACATTATGCATAGCATTTTCATATTTACATATATTAACCCACGAGCAGGTGCTCAGGTGCTCCATAGCACTTGGAGCACCTTTGCAATTATTTGCAAATTGTATGATTACGTTGTATTTAAAAACAAAGTTAATTTAATTCACCACTATGAGTGGAATAATAACTGACCAACTAATTAAAATCAGATGAGATTGCTTCGTTAAAAAAAACTTTTTTTCTCTGCAATCCTTAGGGAGTATAGGACCCTTCATTTCCAGTGCTAAATATAGGAGGAAGCAATAAGCTGATGACGTTTGAGTTCTATATTGTCAGTCAATATTTCCGATAGGACGGTGGGAGGAAAATAAGAAAGAGTATCATAATAAGAGATCGTGAGAGGGTAATCTAGTAAGAAAAACTGTTGATTATTATAAAAATTAAAAGGAGGGAAGGAAAGGAAGATAATGAGAAAAATTTCGATGATTAAAGTAAAATGTTAGGGATAAAATCATAACAAGAGAGAATTGCAATAACAGGGATGATGCGGAAAATCATAAGGTAAAGTAAGTTAATACTAGCACGAAGACTTGGGATTCAGTGGTAAAAAAAAAGATAGGGGATTTATTGAAAAAGACAGTAACTTATTTTTATTCAATTTAATTGCTGGGAATTAAAAATCTGTTTGAGTACCTAATAAGAAGTCTAAAATAACAGTTAAAAGAGAAAAGTAACTCCACTCGACGACAATATACATATATAATATATATGTATATTGTCGTGTATGGTCGTGTATTGTGGCAAGTAGTTATTATATGAATAGTAAGACAAGTTACACTAATTAAAGAATAAAGTGAAAGCAAGTAATATTAAGCGAGCATATAATCAACAAACTGAGGACATTAGAAGTTAAGTAAAATCAAGAATTGCAAAAAATCTGAAAAACCAGAGACATATACAGGGAAATGCCGGGATAAAGGAATGGGGATTTAAAACTGGAAATGCTATAAGGGAGACCAAATGCAAAGGAGGAAGGAAGGGGTGTCAGAATAAGGTAGGCAGATTGGGAATAAACATGAGAAAATGGGAAAAAAGAGCAATTCCACTGGAGAGCACAAACAAAGGAAGTAGAAGGCGCCAACAATAACAATTTTGAAATGGGAATGAAAGTGGAATAGATGGAATGGGGGCCGAAATGAGAATAGCCTTATTCGAAGAAAAACATTGCTAATGAAAAGGAGTTTACAACGAATAAAACAAAATAAATGAAAGGGAACGCCACAATCTGATTGGATGACATATACCTAAGGAACCCGTGATAGATAATGAGTAAAATAAAAAAAAAAGTCATTAATAAACAGTGTGTTGTAATTGAATCAAATAAGTACGAACGTATATGTAAAAGGAAAAGCAGTGAATATCATATGGTTTAAGTAGTGAAGTGTGTAGTGATGATAACGTGCATAAATTCGCATAATGGAAGGCTATTATTTAAAAAAAAAGTGTAGACATACTATCAAAATATGACTGAAATATAAGAGAGAGACGGGTCTACAGTCTACTGTTGATAAATGCGCCATATAGACTTTAACCAATGCATCTCCATACTGCATGCTTTATAGGAGCCAGGAATGACAGAGGCAGGCCCCAGGTTGGATTACCCTGTCGTCCCAACCCTAGGATACTGGAATCTCAGAGGTCCTCGCATAAAAGAGTGAATATATGGATCCATATTCCCTTTTATCTGGAGGAGTGAAATATAAGTCTCTGAGTAATTTTAATACGGGCACAAAATTTTGTGAACGAAGAAGAAATAAATGATCGTGACGAGGAGTCAAAATCAACATAAGCTTGGCATCAATGTGATGAAGGGACGGAAAAAAAAACATAGCATGAAAATAGAGGAATTCGAAAGCAAAATATATCCAAGACCGAAATTCGGAAGCTAAGCGAGGAAAAACTTCGGAAACTGAATGAGAACCAGGGCACTTTGCATAAAACAAATCTAAAAGCCGGAATGCTGAATTTCAGAGCTGCGTAATTTAAACCATAAATAAAATTTAAGTGAGAAACCAAACTTATAGACATACTCATAAGTAGGGTTTTAAACAAACACACGCATATATATATATACTATATATATATATATATATATATACTATATATATATATATATATATATATTATATATATATATATATATATATATATATATATATATATATAAAACGGGTAAAATATTTGACATATACTATATCATGAAACTTATGCTTATATGTATATACTCTATTTTTTTTCATCTGTCCATCGGCCTGTGGTGTTTTTGTATGGTAACACTGCGTCCCGGCTTTAGATAGTTACATTCAGCTTACATTCAACGATTATAATAATATCCTATTTCGAATATTAACGGTGTAATTCGCATACAGTAAATTATTAAAACACTTTTCAGTTGCAAATGTACACCCAGATATCCTTTTATTTAACCTAACACTTTACACAAGCGTAACTATTTACCGGGACGCAGTCTTGCCATACACAAACACCTAGGCAGATGGACAGATGAAAAAAAACAGAGTATAAACATCCTCATGATTCACTTAGGTTTTATTAGAACCGTTACCATAGTATTGCCATGACGTTAAATTTTAGGACCATCCACTAAATTCAAGAGTACTTCACTCTTTTAGAAGGATTCAGGTGGGCTTATTTGTCGATGAAAAAAAGAACTGAGGCTTGAAGTTTGATTAGGCAATAAAAGGAAATTTGAAACTGTGGTACTAGTGGGATAATGAAGTTAAGCATAAATGGATAAAACACAAAAACAAACAAAAATTCAAAACATGAAAATGGAGAGCGGGGGATCACTCAACCTTGAAACTAGGTATAAAGCTTGTTAATGGTACTATTTCATTTTCTCTTTTTTCAACATGAGTTTACATAAGAGCAAAATATACAGCATATTTATATATCAGAAATCGTTAGGAGACAGATAATCCACTACATATTACTATTACAGTATTCCATGCTCGTTTCATATTAACTGACTGAAATAAAACAAACTACAGAATAAAATAGTATTGGTTGAGAGAGAGAGAGAGAGAGAGAGAGAGAGAGAGAGAGAGAGAGAGAGAGAGAGAGAGAGAGAGAGGGTGGGGGGGGGGGGACTTACCCCGCTAATCAGATTTTTGTTTACATATTTTTAAACATGTAAAGAGATACGGCTATATATGATACATAAAAAGGAAAGCACAAATTCATTTAAAGTTGCTTTAAAAGACTAATCTAAACTTCTTCTTTTTTAAATACTGTCTAATTTTCTCCCTTGTCTGACGCAGAGTAGGCTGAGGCCATCATAAATTTCGATGGAAATATTTTCATGTAATAAAAAATCACAAACACATCCTATTCTTACAGTATAAGCAAATCAAAGAATTTCTTCAAAAGTCGAAATTTAATGCATATATTTAGCTTATCAGCAATTTCCATCTTTATTCTCAGCCTGACCTGCTATTGCCGTTGACACACTAAGGTATATCATTAAATATAAAAGCTAATTTTCGGGGCTTTCTTATCGTAATTTTAGTATTATTCAAAACCAATAAAGTGCACCTAATGCCTTCCCCCAGGAGCCTTTGTTTTTCTTCATTAGCGAATTGAGAAATATATTAGAGTTCGTAGCTTAGTGTTATAAAAAAAATATGTAAAATGCAGAAAAAAAAACTGCTGAACGAAAACAGATAAAAAAAACAAATAATAGCTACCTCATTCGGTGATAAAAAGATTTTCTCTAATAATTTTCATTTACATTTCACCTTTTACATGAGATTTTTTCTCTTTATAGTAATCGTGCCACATTAACATTTATAAAATCTAGAGGCAAAAATGTATATATATATGTGTATATATATCATATACACACACACAATACACACACACACACACACACACACACACACACACACACACACACACATATATATATATATATATAATATATATATATATATACCATACCTAAAAATAAAGTTACCATAAATAATAAACGACGCAAAAATTTAACAGAATTTACTTCATGATTAACTTTGCCAAGCGAGATTAGCAACCTGAGGGACCATGAATGGCATTATAGTCTCCTGAAGATTACAGAGGAAAGCCAAGAAATTTACTGGAGTCAGTGACAAATGATCAAGAAAAGTATTCATAAAATTTACTGACGTATTTCTTTTTTCTAAGATGATTTTACACAGTTAAACGCGGAGTAAAAATATACTAAATTATCTGCATTTCATTACACAGCTCGTTAATTTAATAATCTAATGTAAATATTCAAAGTGCTTCAGGAGCTAAAGGTGTTGTGTGTGTGTGTGTGTGTGAGAGAGAGAGAGAGAGAGAGAGAGAGAGAGAGAGAGAGAGAGAGAGCCTAATTTGCTCTTTGCCAAATTTTGAGAGCCTCAGAACACCAACAGGAAGGCAAGTGTCTCTTTCATTAACGTATCCAACTCTGATCGTATCTTCCCTAATCTGGTCTTGCTAATAAGATTAACTTTCTAATTATTCCGACATCTCCCCTAGGAACAGCCGTATAATAATACAGATTGTTAGGCAAATTCACCATGGTATGATTGAACTCTCTCTCTCTTCTCTCTCTCCTCATCTCCTCTCTATCTCTCTCTCTCGTCTCTCTCTCTCTCTCTCTCTCTCTCTCATATATATATTCTATATATATATATAATATATATATATATATATGTGTGTGTGTGTGTGTGTGTGTGTGTGGGTGTGTGTGTGTGAGTGTTTGTGTGTGTGTGTGTGTGTGTGTTAGCGCGTTTCCATATATAATTTCAGATGGACTTACTTACATCATCTTCATTAACTGAATGTCAAGACATTCAATATACAATGACGTGACATTTTCTCCATTTTCCCTCCCAAGTTATTAGCATCCTCCTGGAGGGAAATAAAGGGAGCTTGATTACGGGTACTTTGGAAGAACAGGGGAATAGAAATGAATGTGCCTTTTGCAGTGGGAAAGCCACAGAAAATGATCACCCATTGATTGTAGGAACATTGCAGGAACAAGGGGTTACAGGAACCTGGTGATATAAATGGATCTTTCTCTTATTTGTTGGACATTAAAGGAAAAAGGATGTGGGGATCAAAGGGCCTTCCTCTTGACAGCATTTAGGGAAAGATGGGAATTTTGAATTCTGTGATACAGGAACGGAAGGAAAAAAATTGATCTGTCTCTTGATAGTGGGAACATTAAAAAAGGGGGTAATAAATCGATTCACATTTTGATACTTGCGTAATGCTCTCCTAAAACAACCATTTTTTTTTTACTGCTACAGTGTAAGGAGAGACACTTCAATCTCATGTTTCTGTAAATGCAACCTGTAAATTTCGTGTGACGGAACGTTGAAGACATCTAAACTTGTAAGCACAAGGCGTGAATAAATTTCTCTTGACTTTCTTTTTAAAATTTACATTTTACTTCTTAACATTATGTTATATATTCCTTCTTACACAGAAATTTACAACTTTCCACAAGTCATGCGAACGTTGCAAGAAAAGAAGAAAATAAATCTGCTTCTTGGTCATGGGAACATTACTTATGATGAAATATATGATTCTACCTCTCGATCAAAGGAGCATTGCAGTAATGGAGGGAAATAAGATCTTTTGGATTGTGGAACATAAGGAACGCCGAGAAATAACCGGAGATCTGTATCTTCATCTTGGGAACACTGGTGGAGCAGAGGGAAATAATGGTTGCAAAAATACCACGGATATCAATTAAATAAAGGGAACCACTTCTTGATCATGGGACCATTAAAGGTACAGTTGGAATTATATTTAAACAACTCATGACAGTCGGAACATAATAGGAAAGGAGAGACATAAATGGATTCTCCTCTTGATTATAGGTACAAGGGAAAATACATCACGTCATACGCTTGACTGTGGGAAGAATTCAGAAAAGCGAATAAATTGAAAGAAAATAAAATAAAAAGCGGAGAAACTGAATGGAATCAACTCTCCACGATGGAAACACTACTGGAGTAAAGAGAAATATATGATTTCACTCTTGATAACCGGAATATCATAGGAATGGGGAGGAGGGAGGGGTTGGGGAACAAATTGATCCACTTCGTGACTGCAGATATCTTACAGGGCATGGTAATAAATCATTAACAATTACACGAGTGGGGAAATAAATATTATAAGAGCAAAAGGGAAATAAGTAAAATCACTCTACACTGCAAACAAGTTATTGGGATAAATGGGAAAACTAGGCCTACTTGATAATGAGAATATTTCAGGAAAACGGGAGAGGGGTGATAAATCGACCCACCCTTCGATCGCAGGAATTTTACAGTAATGGAGATCAGCCTCTTGAGGTCACGAACATGACATGGAAACTGGGAAATCAATCAATTTTATTCATGATCACGGGAACGGTAATATAAAGGAATTAAATTGATCTACATTTAGATTGTGGGAACATTACATGATGGCAGCGATATAACACGAACGGGTAAAAATAAATAAAGAATTCTTTAAATTGCTGGAACATTTCGTCATCGCCGTTAACTTCTTGAATCTAAAAACAGAGGAGGAACAAAGGGAAATTAATTGATATGTTTCTTGATCACTGGAACATTACAAGAACAAAGGATATCGATGGACCAGAATCTGGAACACTGCAACATTACAAACACAGAAAGTGGGCGGGGGAAAAACTGGATCCTCCTCTTTGCTGGTATAACATAAATGGAACAAGAGGAAATAGAAGAGTCCCCTTCTTGACTATAGGAACATTATAGGTTGGGGAGGGGGTGAAAAATCAGTTCACCTCTCCACTGGGCCACTTAATCACGGGAACATTACAGAACCAAGGGGGGAAGCTAAATGGATTCTCCCTCTTAATAATGGATGGGAACATTACAAGCACAGGGGAAATTCTTATGGCAGAAACCTTACTGGAACGGCGGAAATAATTGTAAATAGATGAATTAACCCTATGATAGCAGGGAAACTGAAGTCACGGGGGGATTGGCCTCTTCATCGCCGGAACACTACAGGACGCGGGATCGGATTTCGAGATAGATTTTATAAATTTGGCAACAGAAGATGCGGAATGGTCACGTAAGATTCGAGAAATCCGAGGACTGCTGATATCTCTTTCTCTGTCCCTGGCAGCCCAACTACAACAACTTACTATAGTAATGAATTTCCATATTAAAGGGCACTGCCAGTATCGCTGCACCAGCTGGTGGCAGGGATGCTGATGCTTTCTGGATTAAGCTTAAAATACCCGAAGGTTTTCCTTAATGGATTCGAAACGGTCGTGGAGAAAAAAATGCAAAAGGATATTCTAAGTGTTTAATCTGCTTAAATTACTTTTAAAAACTTTTCGATAACCGCTCTCAAATCCTCAAGAATTGAAGGATTTAAAACCACACATGCATTCCCCTCGCAAGAGACATCTGGAGGAATAACCGGGATTTCAATATGAATATATAAATCGCCTGAGAGAGAGAGAGAGAGAGAGAGAGAGAGAGAGAGAGAGAGAGAGATGATTAAAGTGCAACGTAAAAGAAATTACAGTTCATACAGCAGTGATATTCTTTCTCACGTGAAATTTTATCAAAAGTTAAATGCACAGTAAATGTTATAAGTCAGTCAAAGAGTTTTGCTCCTACTCTGTTTTATGTGAAAATACACACGCCAAAATAAGAGAGAAACGGAACACATTAATACTTATTTCACAACAACTTTGGTAGTTTAAGGACATGAGACTTATATAGCAAGATAATGATAGCAGATGATCTGCGCTATTATGTCAACTTTCGCAGTTAACCTCCATAAAATCAACTTTCTTGCCGTCAGAAAGAGGCGGGCTTGTGGGGGAGGGGGGCATAAATCCCCTCTCAGAAACAAAAAAAGAAAAAAAAAATTAATGATTTTCACTGTCTACCCTGGCTTTGGATAACGTCAGGTGACTAATCACCAGGTAGCTAATTCACTGCTTAGGTCAATAAAAGCGACGATGGATTTTTCTGGAAACCGGGCCTAGTCTTTTCTACACAAGATTGAACCTCGTCTTATACATACACACACACACACACTCTCGGTCTCTCTCTCGCGCTCGCACACACACAGACACAGACATACACACACACACACACACACACACACGCACACATCCAGGGTTGATAAAGGCATGGGCATTATCGCCTAATCTCATAAGTATTCTTGAGAAGCCTAAGGGTTCACACATTCTAGTGCCATCCATTTCGTGAACATTAGGCGTGTACTTGTAAATATATACTTGTGCATGCATATACGTACAAATGTCTCATCATACACTTGGCTCAAGCCTTACTTGATTCCTGTCTACCCAGAATACATAACATGTTCTGCACTTACAAATGCCCTGTTTTTTTCTTTCCATCAGGAAGGATTATACTTGCCATTTCTACCAAAAGTGAAAAATTAAGGGAAACCATCTACAGCGGAATTATGAGATCGCGTCATCACTTTTGCAAACATTATGAACAACGATTTGCGGAAATGTCAAGAGTTTCCAAACTACGGAAGAATTTTAGCATACTTAATTTGGATCTCATATAACTTAATATATAGGAAGCCTTCCTACCTAAATATAAAATGTGTGTGTGTGTGTGGTGTGTATGTATGTATATGTGTGTGATATATAATATATATATATATATATATATATATATATATGAATAACTTAATCACGAAGATATAAAACGTGATACTATGTATAAATAAAGGATTTTTTTCCACGAAGGAAAAAAAATGAAAAAGCTTTTTCATTTTTTCCCTCGTGGCAAAAAAACCTTTATATATATATATATATATATATATAATATATTTACATACATATATATAATATATATATATATATATATATATATATATATTTATATATATGTAGAATCTACTGGTCATTTTTACCAGATACATATGTAAATGTAAATACCACAATGGCCATTTTAACTTCTCAAATTCTTTGCTCATTTTTGGATACGCTTGTCACTACAAAGCCTCGAGATCCAACTTCAAAGACATATGAAAGAAATCATGATGCCCGGAAGCGGGAAACGAACCCGCGATACCATAATCACGACGAGGTCAACTTGCCGCGTATTAAAAAAGTGTAAAGAATTTCAGAAGTTAACAGGTCTTTGGGGCTATTACATACATACATACATACATACATACATACATACATACATACATACACACATATATATATGGGAATAAATAATGCCTACCAATATGCTTTTTACCAATAAGTCGTTGACCATAGAGAACGCCATTAAGGAGAAAAACAAGTTAAAATCTTACCCACATTCACAGTTTAAAAATAACAAATAAATACAATCACAAATAAATACAATTCACATATGAATAAATACATAACTGGAAGTGTACTTTCCAATGTTCGCAGCAACTTCACGAACCTACACACAAGTCTAACGAGCAGCGTGCCTTCCGGAACACTAGGTATAAACAGCACATTTATCTTTTATTTTTCATGTACTGCTATAGAATAAACACCCTTGACATTTAACATTGTCTCTCTTCAAAAATCAGGCAAATTCTATTTCGCTGGCTACTCGTTCCTTCCAATATTCTCCAAACATGGTCAACACACAACCCTCTGAAGACACATAAACGTGCACACACACACACAAAAACACACACAAATGTTATACTTTTGTCTTTCTGTCTTTTTACTTAATCTTCAATGTGTCTATTTTTTACTCACTCTTTAGGAGTTTAGTACCAAATACATGGCAATGAAAAGCCAATTCTGCTAACATTAATTCCTTATAATTATCAACTTCAACAAACAAAATTTACTTTAATTAACTCTAGGTACACACTTTCGGCCACACACTCTCATCAGTTAACGAATCTATACCATTACCTACGTTCTCAGTTTTTTTTATGTTCAGACTTCAACCTGCTTCTTTTCCCTGAACTGCATGCCTGTGCATTTCCTTTAGTTACATTAGGAAACTTGATATTGCCATTCCAAATGACCCTTTCTCTCGCGAAATCAAAAGAATAATATAATGAAAGATTCCAGCATGCCTTTCCCATATATCAGTATCTATTTTTCTTTTTTGCATTATTTCACCTGGGAGACGAACGCGCACGCGCGCACACACACATATATCCATATATATGGATATGCATAGGACTATAACTTTAATTTATATATAAAAAGTAATGTATAATATAAATTAAAGTTATAACCCTTTTCCAATTTTATAGTATCCATATCAATCTTTATATTATGAAGAATTTTAGTAATAATAATGAGAGAAAATAAACATAGGACAAAAGGACAATTCGTATAGAACCGACGTATACTGAAATTTTGTTATTTACTCCTTTGTCCTTGATATATAAATATCCATTTGAACATAATTTCTTCCTTCCCTTTTCACTCTCAACATACGTTGCTTCCATCTTGATGGGTTGAGACTACTGGAGAAAAATATAACAGGAAAAGCTCAATTCAGAATTTTGTAAACAGAATGAGAAGCGTTTAGAATGCTAATGGCCTCTTTATGAATTGGTCTTTAGCGATTATGGGATACTTTCGATTGTGTTCGAGAAATTTACGCTTGGAATGCTAATATCCTCTTTATAAATTGGTCTTTGGCGCTTATGGGATACTTTCGATTGTGTTCGAGAAATTTACTTGTTTGTTTTCAAGTAATTGACATTCGAGAAAACGATAGTTCGAGAAATTATTTTTCGGTCAATTGAATTCGAGAAATTTACCTTCGCGCAATTGATTTCGAGAGATTTGCCTGACACCCTCGGCACATATAAACTTGTCAATTACACTGCATACCAATCAACATATGGAATGATGATTTACTACGCATATTTGCGAATACTCATGCGCGATGACTGAGTACGCTTTTCAAACTAATCCAAGTTCGATATATTCAGTATAGTTCATAATTTCTAATTTGCGTATAGAAAGAATTATAAAAACTATGGCCTTACTCAAACCTATGGAAGACAGAGCAGATGCTGCACTAATGAACGGATTCCTTCAATGTCCGAGTACCTACTGTGTGTAAAGTGGCTCCAGTTTGAAATAAATGACGAATCCATAAGCAATGGCAGTATCAACTACAACCAGCATTTCAATTTCGCGCCAAAGTCATGGCAAACTTTGCCGAAGCTCGAGATGAACAGCCAGACATTTGGGGAATGGGAAATGGGGTCAGAACTTTCTGACATTTCATAGCAGTTCGTCACCCAAAATCTGTGACATTAGAAATATATGTTCGCAAAAAGATGATAATAATATAAGTATCCTAATCAGACCGACGGCTAGCAAAGAAAGACGATATATCACCTCAGTATTTATATTAAAATAGTTAATAAAAGGAAACTATATAACAAATATAAAGCATTACAACAGACGATTAATTTTTCAAGGATGATACGATTGTATCATAATCAACTTCATTTAAAACTAATACAGATGTTTCTTACCAATTCGCCATGGCAGCTAACCTTTCTTCTTAAAGGGTTGGTTCAATAAGGTGTTATCCTTCTGTTCTAAGTATTTGTTTTCAAAGTGAAGTTGTTGGCCCCATGCACGTGGCCTTTACAGGGAGACATAAGATGTTTAACTTGACCAAAGGTTACTTAACGTATGAGTTTATCCATACATAGATGAATGTGCAGATCAAGATTATATTTGGAAACGGCTCTACCTATGAGAAATTTGAAAGTAATGGAAAAGCTTCATATGGCACACATGGACCTCGAAGAAGCTTATGATTGAATAAAGGCTTTAGAATGTGTTAACAAGAAAGTTATAGAGATGGCTTTAAAGTTTTAGGATGTAATTGAAGCATGTGTCAGAACGAGTAGACAGGAGTGTCTGGTCTGGTGTGAAAGTGGGTAGGTGTATTATGTTTCCTTCCATTTTCAATATCTTTATGGTGACAATTATGTTTCCTTCCATTTTCAATATCTTCATGGAGACAACAGAGTCGAGAGTAAACACGAGGAGGAGTAAGAAAGATGGAACTAAGACTGTTCATTTAGGTGAAGAAAAAACGAAGCCGGTTGTTAGAAAGAGAACGTAACTGATGCTGGTAGGATAAGAGCAGAAGCGAGCACTTGATAAGTAAAATATGAAAACTAGAAGGAAAAACCAGTAGGAATAAATCTGAATAATCTGTGGAAACCAAAGTGGGACTGTGGGAAGGGGTTGTTGAGCCAAATCTCAATGATGAAGTAAGAGTGAATGGAAAAGACAGAAAACAGTTAAAAAAAGTTTAGGAGAACTATTTTCAATGCTTATGATGCATAAGAACATTCTAAACGTTGACAAATGTGAAGAAATAGAGAAATAAGAAGAAGCACTACTCTGAGTGAAATGATGGATCAGTGTTCTAAAAAGATTCGTTTCCGGAGAAAGAATGAGTGACTTTTAAGAGGTAGAGGACCTATCATGGGTGACTAATGAGGGGTAGAGGACTTATCAAGGATTGGATAGATGAGGTGTGAGAGGTACTGGAGGAGGAAGAACCTTGATATTCAAGAATAGCAAGAGACATGCCTGATTGAGACAAATGGTACACGGTGCGTAGAAAGGCTTGACTCACTGCTGATGAGCGATCTAGGGGTACGTGCATGAGGTGGCTAACGTACCATACCATGAGGTGGCTAATGTTGTTGGAGTTTCCTTTACTACTGGGGTTCATCCACGGTTCAGCAGTTAAAGAATTCTTTTTGCAGAGACCCTTGCATTTTACTTCCTATGAATTCACCCCCGGGAGGTGGAGGACTTAATCTTGAAAGAAAAAATGCCCAGCCATATAAGAGTGCAGGTATGTGTGGACGTATTATGCATGCACATACGTGTGTGTGTGCACATATATATGTGTATATATATTGATGGTTAGATAGGTACACATACACACATGTATATGTATATGTATATATATATATATATATATATATATATATAATATATATGTACATATACACATAATTGCTTAGATATATAGAGAGGAGAAAGGTTCACTTCGATATCGACCAAAACAAATATTAATCTCTCTCTCTCTCTCTCTCTCTCTCTCTCTCTCTCTCTAGCATAATCTGCATACAAAATTTCCCTTCTGCCCCTAACCGATACGTCCCCTTGAATTTAGACCTAAAACGAAAATATGTCAGAAAAGGACAACCCGAATAATGCCTCTCTCCCGCTCTATTTACATACATAACTACTAATCCATCTACCTATTATGCCTTCGCCATACGAAACAAGCAAAACTTAAAATTCACCATTGAAAGCCGACTTTTTGTATAGTCAGAAAACAGTAGTGAATTAACACACTCATATGACTTTTTTTAAGCAATGCATTTTGCTCCTCTAATGACGTTAGACTTTATAGAATTTTACAAGCTCAATTTTTATTTAACTTAAAATAGTTACTTCTTATAGTTTCGCTAAGACGCTGAAGTCTAGTTTCTAATGGTCATTTGAGAAAAAACCTTTTATGAAGTGAATGGTGATGAATTTGTGTAAGACATTGTTTTTCTGCCAATATTTATGAGCAGATTCCTGTAAAAAGTAAATATACTTCAATTAATAATAATAATAATAATAATAATAATAATAATAATAATAATAATAATAGTAATAATAATAATAACTAGGTATAACGGAACTGAATTCTTCACAACGCAGAAATGAAATTATGAAGTTGAAAAGCATCATGTCATAAAATACACCCAGGGTACATGCGCGTCTCGGGAGTAATCAGGACTTTGTTTTACGAACTGTTCTTGCTATTACATTGTATGTATATGAAGAAGCCCTATGACGTGCCCGAAACCTGGAATGAACAAAGTTAACCGTTCAGAAGCAGTGGTCATACACAGGCCTGAACGGCAACGTTTCCAAAAAGAGTGAGAGAGAGATGTTTGAACAGGCACGCATCTTCCTTCAGCATATTGTCTTTATCTCGACCCAGCTTTGTGTTAGGGAAACATCTCCTTTAAGCCTTCCAAGAGAGAGAGAGAGAGAGAGAGAGAGAGAGAGAGAGAGAGAGAGAGAGAGAGAGAGAGACTCCCAAGCCCCTTTAACAGTGATGCTTCTGGCACGTCTCAATGGAGAGCCCGGGTGACCTGACTGAGGTCAATCATCAGATTCATTATGTTTCTCTCTCTCTCTCTCTCAAAGTGTGTGTGTGTTCTCACGCACGCACGAGAGCATACTTACCTGCGGTAGCTCATGAAAATCAACATTAATTTGTTAATTCATAACTTTCATTGAAACGAACACGAACACAGAGATGCAATCAACTGCACTGTAAACTCGGGCAAAATTTTTGAAAGTGAAATACACTAAAGCTTTCTAAACCAGTTCAGCTACACTATCCGAATTCCCGGAGAGAAAAGTCATTGCAATACGTAAAGTCCTACATATTATGTGTAAGAGCAGATGTACCACAGGGAATAATGAAATATAGTACAAACCCTGACCAATTTCGTTTTTTCTATGACATATTCAAGAAGACTGAAATAGACGGGTGGAAAAAATACCCGAACCTGACAAGGCCATGCACTCATCAAAACATCAATTGAGGTCGAAGCTTCTTTTGAAAATTTTGCTTTCCCTTGTATGTGTGTCAAAGGACATCCGTTGGCAAGATGCATGAAACAATGGGGAAAAATCACAACGAAACGCTAATTGAGGATGATATTTTGGATACAAATTTTTACATTTTTTATGAAAAAATCAGAATAAACGAACGGTGCAACTGCAGAGTTAACGAAGAAACAGCTTCAGCATACATTAAACACATGAACCACAAACATTCATGTCTTTGTTACTGTGATTTTCTTCCAAATAATAAATGAGCCGTTTTCCATATACAACTATTGTCTATAACTATTGTCTGTTGTGGTTACTTCCTTGTGTTTTCGTCCGTCATTCAGCACCAATATCACGATTTTGCACCTATTTTCAAATTGCTGTCTAAATAGACATATTAATTTATTATTATTATTATTATTCTAGGGTTTCCTGACAGTAAGCTTTATTTGCAAATGCACACAAATCATCAGCTTATCGTTGCTAACATAGCAAACTGAATACACAAAGAGATTCTGGGTTTCTATTCTATTTTATTTGTTTTTTATTTAGCCGATGCATTCAGCAAGATATAATGAGTTCAAAAGTAGAATGAATAGAAAAAACAATGAATGGAAAACCGCCAAGGCAAAATTATTTTATATAAGAATAAAATTCTATACGTAAAGCAGTCAAGGAACGAGACTATGCATCCGATTTTGCTGACAGAGATAAAGATATGGATCTGTTTCCGGGTGGAAAGGAATCATCTCAAACGCAAATTAACCATAAATTGCTGAAAAAACCTGTTTTCAATTCCATGACATTTTGTTGGTTTGTTTCCTAATAATATAACCAAACCAGCAACCTACATCTACATCACTTCATTGTTGGCTTTTTCCAACTGAGGAATTCTGTCTTCATCCTTGAGCCAATCAACCGTTTGTATTCCAACGTAAAAAGAAGGATTCAATTAAAAGGCCACGGCTGCACGACCCCTTTTGTCCATTATTTTTTCTATCTTCAAATAGAAAACTAAATCTTTTCTTAATGGTTTTATGCAAGTGCCTATATTTACTTTTAATGATGAACCCAAATGTCTTATTCCCATTAATAAATTAGATGTAATACAACCAGATTGGACTTATAATACAAGGCGTTTCTTCTAACAGGTGGTAAATACAGTTTACAAAAATACACCTGCCACATTTATTCTTTAATTGCTAGAATACCTCACTTCAGCACTTCGTGTCTCTCTAATGCATTTTAATAATTCGAAGACTCCTACGAATCTCCTGTTATTAACCTTAAAAATCATCATTCCACAAATACTGCGCAAAAGAAATTTCTTTCAAAAGGGTCAAGTTGTTCTTTTATTGTTTGTTTTTTAATATGCATTAAAAGTCTATACTTAACTTCCATAAGCTATTGTTTGGTTCAATACGCCCTGAATTCATCTCAGTTCCTCCATCGACACTCCTCTTCTCTTCCAAGCCTAACGTTATTGCTCCACCTGACCAGCGATTTACCTCTTCTATCACCATATAATAATTCATTTATCATATATGCGTGTATGTGTATGTATGTATGTATACACACACACACACATATATATATATATATATATATATATATATATATATATACAGATAGATAGATAGATCGATATACATACATAATGGGGATAGGCACATATATATTGAACAAAACTAATATAAATACGAAAAGTTAGCAAGAGTACGGAGGGTATATCATTTTGACGTAAAAGCTTCTCGAAAATGAGCTGTAATTGCAGTCATGAAACTCGCCAGTGTCACAGAGGCAAGAGACGAGTACAGGATAGAGAAAGGAGTTGCATGACAACGCATGAAATTAGTACTCCTTCCCAGAGTTGTGTTATAGTTTGGATATCTATCGTTATACGCATACATACATACATTAATAAACACATCTAGTATAATGTTAGTGTGCTGCGTTTGATTATTTTACATTGTAAATCGATTTTTAATGTGGTGTTCTCATTGCCCTTCCTTCTCCGCTAAGGTAGCATAAACCAAGTCATGGCTGTTCAATTTCACAATCCGCACCTTTCTTAAATATTTGCAGCAAAGATAGCACTGAGAGATTGTTTGTCGGTTCTGGTATGTAAACTGCATTCGAGTAACGCATATGCTTCATGTACGAGGCTATTTTAATTGCATTCGAGTGACGTGTGTGGCGCATGTAAAAGGAATATTAATTACATTCGAGTAATGTGTATGTAGCATGTATAAAGGTGCATTAATTACATTCGAGTGACAAGTATGCCGTTTGTAGAAGGACATATTAATTACAACCGAGTAACGTGTATATCGCATGTGGAAGGGATATATTAGTTACACTTATGTGTCACGTAAGTAGCACGTATAACGGTATATTACTTACATCATAGCAATACGTATGCCACATATATAAGACTTTATCAATTACCTTTGAGTAACGCATATGCCGCACGTAAGATGGGTGTAGCTAGTGTAAGAGGGTATTAGTTACACTCGAGTAACGTATGTCGCATATAGAAGGGCATGTTGATAAAATTATTAAGAAATTCAGCGTCTCGTGAAGAACAAATTGTTATAAAATCCACAATTATATGTTTTTTACATAGAAATATATTTAAAAATATAATTGTGGATTTTTTAACGATTAAATTATTAGAGTAACATGCATGTTGCATACAGGACACATAAATCACATTCGAGCAATGAGCATATGGCATGTATGACTGACATTCATTACATTCGGCTGTATGTTGCATGGACAGGCGTACTACATTCATTATATTCGAGTAAGGTGTAAGCTGCTTGTATTATGGTACATCAATTACATTCGGATGATGTGTATGCCGCAGACACATGGGTATTTAATGTAATGAGTTTCAAAATATGCAACTAGTTCTTGTGATAAGTCATCGACATCAACCAACTCTATAAATGCATCAATGATTGTCTGAAGGCGGTATGAATGCAAGTGCCATATGGCACTTTACTTTTGTATTAAAAGCACAATCACTTTGATATCGAACCTTAAGCCCAATATCTGTCACTTTTCTGTAAACATTCTTACAGAAATGAAAATAACAGCCTGTTACATTTGCAGAAGGGAAAATGTCAGAAAAACTTAAAAAACTAGCTGGTTCGAAATCAATCATTAAATTTTCAGGTTCTAGGGACTCGAGTAAATCTTTAACCTTTTGAAAGAAACGTATTGTAAGATTCCTTAGTCTTATTCGGAAGGAGACCGTAAACTCGTGGGATGCATGCATGTCCTATGTTGACATGTAGAGTATATAACTGATAGAAGATTTCAGGACAAACCTTAAATGTTCCATCGCTTGCCCAATTTGTATGTCTTTCTAGATCGTGTAACCCTGCAATCGTACCAAAAATCAACATTCTGTTTTCATCTTCCATTCCACTATCATAAAGTAAAAATCTTTCTCCGTTCTGTAAACACGCAAATTCTTCGGGAATTACATAACCGATTCTTGTTCTTGGAATAAGAGGGGCCTTTTCTTCTTTTTGTCTCCATCTTCTTATGTTTCTTGACAAATTTGAAGTTGATGGCATAAGAGAGCGTCCTGCATTTTCTAATTCCTCGCATGCAGCACCAATCAATGATCTTGAAGCTAGCTGGGATTTCAGTGCATTTTCTTTCATATGTGCAATTGTTTTTTTGCATTTTATTTTGCTTGGATTCGCTGGATGGGTATGCTCACTTACAGTTTTACAGATTGAAATCTCTTCAATATTCCGTCTTGTATGTACTCTTGTTTTGCAGTTTTTTTCAACACACTTCCAATAAACCTTGCCTCCATATTCTCTTTCTTGCCTGTAAATGAAGTTGGAATCATCTACGAGCTTATCACAACCTCTGGTGCTTTTGATAGTGTACGGCATCGTAGGGGTTTAAGTTTCAACTGATAAAAGTAGATAATACAAAGGTTTAAGATAAAAAAAAAAAAAAAAAAATATGGTAAACTACCGAATTTGTAATGACCTCATTTAAACATTTAACGACGGGTGTCAAAATTTATAACGACCCTTCTCTCTCTCTCTCTCTCTCTCTCTCTCTCTCTCTCTCTCTCTCTCTCTCTCTCTTTCTTCATTCTTTTTTTTTTAATCTATACATGACAAAGCATATACATTTTACGGCGAAATGTCCTTGCGGCAAAATATCCGTACGGCAATTTTTCTTACGGCAAAATGTCTTACAATCAATTGTCCTACGGCAAATTTGTTTACGGCAAATTGTCCGGTCTCCATTTAAAGTATATTCGAGTAACGTGCATGGCGCATGTATAAGGGTATATTAATTACATTCGAGCACCGTGCATGTCGCATGCATCAAGTCGGCACGTTAAATGTCACAAGTGCGACAGACCATGTAATGAGATAAAGTCTCTTTAATTACTCTGGGAAGAGCCAATTAATCTCTGGGCTTTAGTTCATATCTTATACTTTTATACGCGATATATCAGCTGGTGATGGATAATTATTGGAGGATATTGCCTCGGAAATCAACTTTAATGGGGACATGTAGTGCTGCAAAAATATTTCTAATTTTACAATTGTTACACATTCTGAATCGTTTTCTTTAAATTAAGTTATAATTACTATACTATTTTATCACAATACTAATTAACACTATAGATTTAAAACCATAAACAACTACGATGATGTCTTATAAAATTGTTTTTTTCAGTAACGCAATGAATAATGTTAACCAAGTTATAGGACCTATTTTGCTGCTACTGGATTATTTGTAGCATAGTGTATATAATAATAATTTGTATCACATGTATAGTATATCTTCCATGTCCTAATGAATCACGTAAACACTCGAGGAATGTTTAATTATTTTCCAGAGTAAATAAACAGGTAAACTCTAAAGTTTAATATTCACCAGGAACACATGTGTTTGACTAATCAACAACAACATCATAGATAGACAGATGTGTGTATATATATATATATATATATATATATATATATATATATATATATATATCTATATATATATATATATATATATATATATCCATATATATATATATATATATATATAGTATATATATATATAAAAGTATAAAAAGCCCATTCAAACACTGGTTAAAAGCTAAGGACTATATTTCGGTGGACTGGCTCCCACTCTTATCAAGTAATGACTGACAAAAGAAGTTACATTTGCAAAATATAGTGGGAGATATGGCCTTAGGTGATGCCTGGGGTCACCACTAAACCGATGTTGGTTCTGTCAATTGTCTTAATTCGCTTCATCATTGCCTTATGGAAGATACTGTCTATATAGTCAAAGTCCCAGGCTCCATTGGAAAAGCTGATCCTATTATCTTGTTGTTTTAGCAGTGAAGATTCTACCATCTGACATTTGTATCGACAGCTGCTTTTGTATAAAATTGGGATGAATTCCAATCCATGGTATAGTTCATGTTATTTATATGATGGAAAATTGCTGAACTATGTTGTCCATATCTAACTGAGTGTTAATGTTGAGTTAATCTTTCCACGAGATTTTCCTGTGAATCCATAGCATGATTTTTCAAAATCCGTACAGGTGATTTCATGGACTTCTACATCTTTAGAAACTGGTTTCTGCTGAACGTTAATTAAGGATTTCCCCAATGTATTCGGATAAGACGAAAGTGTTAGGGTAGTGTAATGTTTGTGTGATCTCTCGTAAATTATTCATGTGAGAGATTATGATTTTGTTTGTGAATTTTTCTTTTTCTTTGTTTTCTGTGGGTTTGAAAAAAAAATGCTCTTTGCTTTATGTACGGCTTTTTCTAGTATGAACTTGGGGTATTTTTAGCAAGATACGTTGCTTTCTGATTGTTTCAAGTTCTTTGTTATGTAAATCTGGGGAGCAAATTCTCAGGGCTCTAAGAAATAAGTTACTTGTGGGTGATTTTCTTCATAATTATGCCTGTCTACAGTATAGATGCATAAACTGTATATCAAAATTATTATAAATCTCTATATGTCTTATTTGTCTAGCATATGGTATTTGATAGTAATAACTGGCACATAGCATACTCCGAGAATGTAAAAATCGATGGTAATGATGAGTACCTAGAGTTACCCCATGTTTTCACACCTTCAAATGCATATCCAATATCTATTGTATGTTAACTACTTATTACTCATCCAATATCTATTGTATGTTGAAATCTGACTACATATCCAATATCTACAGATTACATATCCAAACTTACTGCATGTTGAATACAGCCTACAATAGTTGTATCTGGCATTTAAACAAAATTAATAAATATATTGGTGGAAAATATTTAAAAATATTTTCAGAATAGAAACACCCCACAATGTAATTCTTGGGTCACGGTAGTCAATTATATCTGTATATGAGAAAATAAGTTGATGCGGTATCGACAAACAACTACTTAAAAAAGTACTGGAAAAAAAGCATTAATTCATAATAAATCAACGCCAAAACTACATAACTTGAATTTTATCACAACTTGCTTTGTTTTCAATGCAGCATATAAAAAAAATATTTACAGCAATTGTGCAGTATGAAGTAAAGGATAAATTTCAGAATTCTGTTCACAGGTTTATGGTACAACACTTATTTCAGAAGTCACCTGCGCTCTCAATTACCTGCCCTCGCACGGTGACATCATACAGGGCTTCAAATGCATACACATTTTACAGATAATGGCGCGCAAATGGACTGAACTACGGCATCAAGCGTTTTAGGATGGACAGTTTGCAGGAATCAGTCCTTACACTTCAAGGTACTGAGCATTTCAAGAGCTAATATGAGTTTACAAATATTCTTGCTCTCTGGGACGTTAATATGGCTGATGCCTCATATATATATATATATATATATATATATATATATATATATATATATATATATATATATATATATATATATATGTATGTATGTATGTATGTATGTAAATGTATACATACATACACACAGCCAAACAATGAGAGAGAGAGAGAGAGAGAGAGAGAGAGAGAGAGAGAGAGAGAGAGTGTGTGTGTTTTGCATTTAAAAATGCTTAAATGATGAACATTGTATTAAAAATTGCACACATGAACAAGTCAAAATTAACCTGTGTCCCAAATAAAATTTCCAGCAGTGTGTTCCATGAAGTCCAAAACCGTAATTTAGGACTAATCTCTCATTCGCAGGAACTCATAAAATAATCACTATACTATTCAGTCAAATATGACAGGATAGCCATCACATTTTCCATTTTAATTTTAGATGTTGCAGCGCAATTTCAAGAGCAATTATCTAAGTCCCATTACAACTTGTGTACTTCTGATGGTCTCAGACTCACGGTTAATAATGCTAGTCGCTGCTTTAAACAATATAATAAAAGATATTGTGTCTTTATTCCACTATGAACAAGTTTGCAAAACGAATTCATTTATTCTTTTTTTTAATCTTGAAATATTATGAAAAAAACAACACAAGAAATAAATGAAATCACAGAGAAAATTATTCAATCTCCAAAATTCTGTCTGTCACTACCGGCCTATATCATATCAAAAATAGGTATATTCAGAAGTATTTACATCCCTTTCATCCCTACGCTCTCTCTCTCTCTCTCTCTCTCTCTCTCTCTCTCTCTCTCTCTCTCTCTCTCTCTCTCTGCCATTACACGATTATATATTATATATAATAATATAATAAGAAAATGAATGTAGATATAAGGTGTTCTTAATGTTAAATATAGTTATCACTCTCTTTAAGCAAAATATCAATATGGCAAAATTAAGAATATGTCGCTCTACAAAGACTTGTATTGTTAACGCCAGCCACTAATATTTCATACTAACCGAAGTACGGACTACAAAACACTGTGGTCTTTGCATGAATGACATAAGCTGTGTTATTCTTAAGAGAAATATGAAAACGTATCGGTATACTTTATCATGATGAAGATTCTAAGACTAGTTTTCAATTGGTCACTTGACATTCAAGAATTTCTAAACAACAAACACTAAGTTCCTGTTCTTCTCAGTGATAGACGTTATGCATTCAACGCCTTATTTGCAGAGTTGAAAGAAATCTGTAAGGACTAGACTTTTTGGGCTTTGGTCTACCAGCGAGATGTAGAAACCTATGAATCAGAGAGTAAAAAGAAAATTTTTACATTTCAATCGAAATTCTTCCTGGTTCACATTATACCGAAGAATACACCGTACTTTAATTTTCAGTTTAAAAACTTACCTTCAGGCATCGCAAATTCACTGTGTACAATGTTGTTGTTATTATTATAAAAATGAAATCTTGAGGTGTCTAAAATTTACTGTAATTTACTGTTCATTCCACTGCTTTTACTTTGTATGTCTCATTCTACAACCGAAAATATCCTTCTGTCATGATAAAATGTGTTTTTAGAAAATGACCTCGTGGTGTTGTTCCATTCGTCTTATTTATTCCTATTCAAGACAAGTACTCCATCCATTGAGTGAAATTGAATAGAATATATTTACCGATAAAAAATAATTATATTATGATGAGATGAGGAAATTCTTTCAATTTTTATAATCGCATGATATACGGGAGAAAATCATGATAATACAAATCAATTTATTTGACAGAAGGTATTCCCGGAAACAGTGCTAATACTTCGCAGGCATGACTGCTCTCTCTCTCTCTCTCTCTCTCTCTCTCTCTCTCTCTCTCTCTCTCTCTCTCGACGTCCGCCTCACCTGTCGAGATGGAAAAGAAGGAAGGAAGGAAGGAAGGAAGGAGCTCGAGTACTGGATATAGGGCTAGGGGCGGTGAGACTTAGTGGAAGGGAAACGTAGGTCCTACGGGAAAGGTTCAGCTTTAAACGGAAGGGGATTGGGTGTTTGGGGAGAGGGCATTGATGGCTGTAGAATAGGTGGAAGGGGGACGGTGGGGGAGGGGGCGCTGGTGTCCCTACATTACTGGGACCCGGCAATACACTTCCTCTAGGGCTTTATATTACACCCTGAACTTAATCAATTAATATCCATCACTGGCAGATCGATGAGTAATTGTAATAATGACCTGATATTAACGGAACTGAACGATATCAATAACACGAAATCTATCACCATCGATTGGGGAGATCCATGAAAATAAAGACAAAATATGGATTCCTGGCGGGAGATTTCTGGATGCCATGCCATTCAGAAACACTGAAATGACTGTTCGAAATTAACGGGTCAATTCCCATTCAATAGCCAAAATGAATCCTCTGTAGACAGCCCTACAAAATCGCTGGCTTCAATTAGTATAGAAACAGGTTCGTTACGGTAAACAGCAGGATAAAAGACCGGTAGTGGATATTGGACATTTGTGAGTGACGATTCGAAAGTGATTATCTTCTGTTGCGGTCCGAAAGGTTTGTCGAGGGATTAAACAAAGATTTTACTTTGATAATATCATGGAATATCATACGCAATATAGTAAAGTAAAATCAAAATACAGCTTTCTCAAAATCTTGTATTGCTCGCTTTAAGGAAACGTACGAAGGCCCTCTGGTAAGAGAACAAGAAGAACAACTACAGCATCCTGTACAAGTGAAAGGCAGGATTTAGGTAGCATGAGCCGGAATGGATTACAGCAGCCTCAAGGAAAATAAAGAGAGACAGGACTAGCTGCAGTAAAAAAGGGTCGAGGGAGAAATGACTTTTTGGTGATAAGGGCTACAATCAAATTGCTAGGGCTTATAAGGGGAGTCGTTTTTACTTTTTCCTTTATATATATTTTTTGTAGAACCTGACATATGTGAGCCAAATTCTCCTCCGCGAGATTGTTACAGTGAGAAAAAATACGCTCGGAAATTGCTGCAGTCTTGCAAGAATGTTTTATTTAAGACCTGAGCACTGAAGAGTCGAGAAGTCCCGTAGTCTGAGGAAGGTGGAATTAAAATAGTTCTTTCTGTGATGAGAAGTCTATTCGGGTTACATCCAATTCTTAGAACGCATCGTAAGTTCTTCCTTCTTGTTGACAGTGGCCGGAGATTTCTGAAGAGATGTTTGCTACCATTACCCTAATATCACGTCCAACATGACAAGGGTGGTTGGTATCAAGGAGCAGTTTACATATTACTTTTGTTTTATCTATCGTACACAGTCTTCTTGGCTTTGAAATTGTATCTGTTATCGTGAAAAAATATATGTAATTAAATTAATAAAAACAACAATTCGCCCACATATATATCTATACAAACACGCTCACATATAGGGTGTGTATATATATATATATATATATATATATATATATATATATAATATATATATATATATATATATATATATATAGTATATATATATTTATATATATGTGTGTGTGTGTGTGTGTGTGTTATATGTATATGTAAATATGTGTATATATCCCTAATATATATATATATATATATTATATATATATATATATATATATATATAGTGTGTGTATGTATGAGTGTGGATGTGTGGTGTGTGTGTGTGTGTGTTTGTGTGTATGTGTGTGTCTTCTTATTTGCGAGAAGGATCCTGATTAAGGTTTCAGGCAATTTGTTCGAATGATGCTGATAGCACAACATCCATCTCCGCCTTAGCGTTGACAAACCACAAGCGAACGCCTGGAAAGTTCAGGCAACAAAGGTACAATGGATCCTTCGGGTGAGACGCCTAACTCGGCTACATCCTTCTGGAATCAACTTCTGGACTCAACAACGATATCGATTTGAACTTCATCCATATGTAAGAACGCATAACAAGGCTTAGGTATTTTCTACCCCAATCAAGATATTTAATATTCATATCTTACTACTTAACCAAACTTCAGATCACAAAAGCGTCCGTCTCGATCGAGTCGAAACTACGCTGCGTCATGGGAATATAAATCCTCAAAGGCACACATATACAACAAAAGGAGACGCAATAACTTGAGATTTAGTCGACAGGAGAAGAAAAGACGGAGCAACAAGTACTCTGTCTCCATCCTTTTTATCCAGTCTCTCGCAATCTTTATTACTTTTTAACGCCGTTGAAGATACACCTGCGGTGGTCGAACGGACGAGGAATAAGTCTCTAATCTCCTCTTCCATTCTGCCACATCGGAGATTGTGTTTGTCTTAAAGAGATCCTCTCAGCGCTCTCTCATTATCCAGCGTGTGATTACAGCATTATTTACAGCTGTACGAAACCATCGTGACAGTTTCGCTGCGCCGCGACTTTCTCTCCTCAGATCATGTGCTTCAGAAAATTAGACCCCCTTACAGCATAAAAATTAACTCATTATTCAGTTCACGTTCCTATGAGTTCTATAGGCAGTTGCTGTAGGGTTAGCAACACTCCAGTTTTGCAGTATTGTAAATAAGAGAGACCAGTTTGTGTACGAAACGCGAATTATGTCATTTGTTTGTTCCTATTAGCTTTGACCTTGAATTTTTTTTTCTTTCCGACCCAAACTTTCTTTTTATTTTGAGTCTGCCAGATTATAATTATATATTGATAACGACATATACTGTAACTCTCCTTTATCTTGAAAAGCTTAAAAGAAGTTAATTTCTTTTTCCATTAGAGTTGGTTCCTTTATGATGAAATCGATCGTTAATGATCCCAAAGTCAGTCTTATAAAACTTACAGGAACGTAGACTACTGACTTAATAATTGTCGTATGAACACAAAAATATTATTAATCTTATAGCAGGACAATCAAAATTTAGTGGGTAGTATAAGTTCCTATGCGTTGTGTAAGATAATGTCTTTAGGATCAGCAACGATTAAATTTAATCATGTTGTAGAGAGGAACTGAGTGAAATAGAAAATGAAACTCCATTCCTGTCAGCTTTTAAAGATAAAACAGGAATTTCGAGATATAAGCGTTGACATTTAATTACAATCTGGAGATCAAAATAAAAAGAAGATAGGGGTCTCAAAGATAATAAATCGCGCAAAGATAAGAAATCGCTGGTCAGAGATAAGAGGAACAAACAATAAACTCCTGATGTCACATTGCTTGTCAGAGGGATGTCTGATGACTGTTACATTCCCCCAGAAGTGAGAAACTGCTGATTTGTATTGCACCCGCGTTAAAAAACAAAGTCTCGAAGTAAATAATTCTCAACCCTTGAGAGAGAGATAAGAAGAAAAAAAAAAAGGAATCTCTTTCAGTAGAGCAGAGAAGCGAAAACAATAAAAAAGTAACTGATGTGATTAAGGGCATTCAATTCAATCTCTCATGCATAAACATGGAAGGAGTCATTTTCCCGTCAAAGGAACAATGCTCTGATTCATTTTATATAGTAAGATATTATGAATCATAAACCGATGGAATGATGAAAAATAATAAGTGGTAAATCAGTCATAGGATCTCAAAATGGAAATCCATCAGAGAGAAAATGCCGACGTTCATTTGTTCTCATTCTATTTTGAGAATCGAAACTTCCTTAAATAAACATGCAAGAATATGATACTAAAATTAAATTAATTAAAGCAGACAGAAAGAAAGTAGGAAGCATTTTCAATTTCAGGATCAAACACAACAAAACACATGACACATACATCCCACGACTCTTTATGCACATTAAACGAATTTTCAATTTTCTTGCCAAGCTCCTGATGGCTTCAAATAGGAGGATAAAAACAATCCAAAGGTTGATTTTTATTACTGGTGCTAGTCCGGTGAAATCATTCGCAAAGAACAAAAAATAAAATATGGGACCTTTATTAAATCAGGGCACATCAATAACGTCACCAAGAGGAAGAGAGAGAGAGAGAAAAAAAAATAGGAAAAAGTGTATACAAAAGTAAACGGATGTTTTTCTATACAGAATATTGGTTTCATCTGTGGAATAATAATTGAAATTTTAACGAAGTTCAATTCCCTCGGCTTTGAAGACTATATTTCAACACCACACCACATTTTCACGTTTGTAACAATGACAATATATTTACAGAGAAAAGGGTATACAAGCTACAGAACTAAAGCATAAAAAATGCTATTGCAGTGAAAAAGGCGAAACGGAAGAGATCATAAGAATAAGCAAAAATAATAAAAGGACCAGTAGAGGGACAAAACAAGAAGCATCCCGGAGCAGTAGCTTATAAAAGTGCATATTCTCTCTCTCTCTATTGCATTTAATTTCTCTGAAACAGGTAATGGCGACATCATGAATGCAAATTAATTCTAATATATTTAATGTATAGTTTCCAATAAAAAAGGAAAAAACATCTAAATGAATAAAAATTTTAATGAACGATGAGAAAACTTAATGTTAATGAAGACGTCGAATTTCCTTGCGATGTCAAACCTCCAGTCAACAAATCTATTGGATGAAAGAGAAGTAAGATGAGGAGAAACTTTGGAATTAGGAGGTGGAGGCAGAGAAAGAAAAAGAGGGGGAAGGAGAAGAGGAGAGGGTTGAGGGGAAGGGAGGGATGGGGGAGAGAAGGCATGGCCACATTCCTCATTTAATTGATGCCCAGGTAAATCGGCGAGGAGATCTAACCAGGCCCTCCCACCTAACTAAGAGATCTCATATCCAACTTGAGTAATTGAGTCAAATTACGTCGGGAGGAGCGGATACAGCAGGGAACGGATTGTTGTTAACCGAGGCCAGACGTAGGAGCGGGGATGTAATTCTTAGCACACTGAAAAACAGTGATTTTGTTAAAATAACAGGTTCAAATGACAAATTATTCACCAAAAAACCAGTGAACTGATTGATCACAGAAACTGCGTATCCATTTCTAATACTAATCAAATAAAAGAATAAATAAGATAATGATAACAAATGTTGACTAAATCTACAACTAGTTTTCGAACAGTACTTAAATTAATTAAAAGTTCATTCAAAGGATACATCTTGATTTTTGTTTGAATGCAAAATTCAAGTTCAAATAATCATTTACATAAGTACGTAAAAGTTTACGCAATCGTTTACACACGCACGTTAAACCAATAAGACTGCGTAATATTATGAAATGAGGGAATGAGGCAGGTGTGTGGATGAAGCTGTTGTGATACAGTCCTGTGAGAACTTTAAAAAGAAAAATTGTAGGTGGCTTACATGGAAATACGAGAGCAAATTTTGTTGCGTAAGCAAGTCTCGATCATGGAAGGAATGCCGGGTGGTTGAAATGTCCAGATGATGTGGCGTTGATTGGTAATAGTAAAGACAGGATTCTAGGACGGGGGAAAAGTTTACCAATTCAAGAAGGTAAGCGGTTAGCTCCAATGCTTGTAGAATTCTTTGTTTAAGACATAAGGAGGGCAACATACTCGTAGATACCACAGCTGGATTTAATAGGATTACAAGCTAGATGTTGCAGAGTGGTGGGTATTATGTGATTATGTGGCTGACCAGTATGGAGCTACTAAATGAATGGATGGGAGAGAAGAAACATTGTTCCTAAGGAGTGGGTGAGATGAATAAATGTTCCTTTGATAACTAGAAATGTCATTGAACCCTTAACATGTAACTTGAAACGGGTAACAGGTTTAAAGATAAAATATGTTACCACATAATGGCTAAGCATAATTTATAAACTTTCAGAAGGGTTCATAAAACCATTTGCATAACATACAATGTTGAATGTTAAATAAGATGTCATTTCATTAAAAGTACAAAAGTAACTGAAGTAAATGTAAGAAAATATACAAGTAAATCAATCAAATAAATATTATAGTTGCCTTTTCTGTGATTGTAATGGAATGGATGAACCTCCAATTTGAATGTGCATTCGCTGTTTTTTTTCTTTGTAGAAATGTACAGCACTTCTTTTTATTTGAAGGAGCTTTTTTCTCGGTACTGGCATCCAAAGCTGTCGTATTATTAACAACTACTGTTCTCCTTCACGTCTCTACAAGCACTCATAATGGGAGGTTTTTCGGTGATCCTGATCATATACAGAATGCCAGGCGACGTGAAAATGTTGTCAGAGGCATTCCCATGTGAAAAAAAAACTGAGAAATTTAAAGCTCTTCTATTTCATAAATATGACACCTGACCTCCCGAATTCGCTAGTTTTCTCGGTGGGATAATTCACCATTATATGGTAATAATTTTCCATATGTTATTCCGTTTAATTAACTTTTAAGGGGTCAACGATGAGGTAACCATGCAATTATGTAATTTGTATGTGGCTTTAGATGTTGTTATAAGACTTGAACTGTAATAGTGATTCATTTTTCAATTTATAATTTATCATTTTTAGTTGACTTCCTCACCACATTGTGTACTTAGCTTAGTACTAGAAAAATACAGTGGCTAGCAATGAATTTCGGAAATGGTTTTGTGAGAGAGAGAGAGAGAGAGAGAGAGAGAGAGAGAGAGAGAGAGAGAGAGAGAGAGCTACAAAACGTTGCAATATGATCACTGATGGTTAATACAGCACAAATCTATTAATCCTCACTGGCTCAAAATAAGTCATTACATGATTTGTGACTTTGATTATCTAACAGTTGAATTTGTTTCCGTATCATCGTTAACAGACAAAGAAAAATAATTACCCAGAACACTGGAATCCATTCCATTTCTTCGCGAGCCCGTTCTTCTACTGAAAGCTTCTATCGGATGGGGAACAACTGTGGAAAGAAACTTGCAACGGTTTCCAAACAAACGGCCCCATTATTTCCACGGGAAAAATGTCACGGTGCTGAAAGAACCACTGATCTTCCAGAGCTTGAACGCCCAGCCTCTGCTTTTTCACATTTCAAGGCTTTTAGAAGTTTCCGGCATGTTAATAAATCGTGTTGCATAAGTTGCTAAAAAGAATTCCCTCAGCGCACCGGAACAAAAAATATGATAAAATAAAAATCTAAAACGTAGAAAACCGAGTTCTCTAGAAATTGCAGGTGAATATTACTGGATTTTAACTTGTTTATTCGCCTTTCCACAATCAGAATGCGCGCTGGACACTTCCTGTCTAATGGATAAATGTATTCCCAATGCGCCCCAGAAGTCACTTGGGTAATGCAGATTAGGCGATTCTTGTATGTACATTCTCCAGTGCATTTGGCAAATGAAATTCAGAGGGACCTCCAAGAAGTCCCCATATTTGTACAATTTTTACTTCGGCATAAACAAAATATATTACAGTCCACGTTTCCTTGTGGGTATTCATAAATACACACATTGAACCATATTTGCTTACTTGCTTCTAGGATTTGTGTATAAGTACAATATAAAAGAGCTAAGGAAAAAAATGTAATCGAGTGAAGACATACATACATAATTCCAGACACACACACGTATGTATATGAATCTGTGCATACGCGCGCTCACGCTATTCCTGTATTCGAATTAGAAAGAGAGAGAGAGAGAGAGAGAGAGAGAGAGAGAGAGAGAGATCCTGCAATTACCAGCAAGTCATAAGGCAAGTTCCGGAGTATACATGGATCAAATCACTCCAAATCACGCCTGCTGTGCGGGGAAATTAATTTAGGACACACGCCCCTTTCTCGTGGGCACAAGTATTCAGTAAGAAAAATTGACTCGATTTCCTCTAGTTGATATCCAGGATATGTTATTTTTTCTGTGGGAAATAAGACAAATTAACCAGCATAGAAGTATAGCCTATATCTAGATAACGATTTATTTTTAGATTTATTTTTTTTCAGAAAATCAGTCATATTCGCAAGAAAACAGAAGACTGGAGCATGCACTGCCTAACATTTATAAACACAGTGTAGCGTTTGATTACGTTAATGACAGTGATTTAATTGACTAATTATTCCCTCTTCGCCAAGTCACTTGAAAACCTGCCTGTTGATGACAGTTTTCAAGATGATTTTGTGTGTATCCGGCAAATGGTTTTGTTTCTAATAAACATTATTCAAAAACGACCTTTATCTGTTGAAGATTCGCCTTCACATTTTTATAATTTTCCCGGCCTTTCTCAACTCAATAAAATATATCCCTTGTAATTTTGAAAGGAGTATTAAAAGAATTTAAAGAAAGATGTAATGATTAACGTAACTGAACAAAAACTAGACGGAATACGTCAAATGAACCCAAATAATTTGCTTAGGATACGTTCACCTGAATTGCACGTTTTAATGGCAGGAGCGTGAGTCCTACAACAAAGAAGTTTGTAAGAAGGGGTGAGTATCCATGGACATTTAATGTTGGAGAAGACTGAATTTAACTAATTCGGGGTAAAGAGATTAATAAGCACCACTTATATTAAAAGAATTGGTAGATATGACACTAAATTAGGTACTGAAATCAATTTGGCAGAGTTCGAGGATAAACAGTCAGAATAACTGGCGTTTTCGTTTTCTAGATTGCTTCAAATAATGAAGTCGGTGTTTCAAATAAAATTAATGACAATTTTAATTTGCTTTTCTATATATAAACAGACTGTTCGATAATTGTCAACCTTTAACGTCATCACACACAGGAAATAGTACGAAACTAAATAAATTATCAGTCAATCAACCATTCTATTCCTGCGGCACCCAAGGGACTGCATATGGCTTTGATGAACTTTCGCCATAAATGTCTGTCGTGCGCCAAACCAGCACCATTCATCTCTTACTCCCCTCGTCATTGCTTTCATCCAAGTCTCGTTCCTTCGGTCTGCCCTTCTTGAAGCTTCCCTCAGTAGTCCACCAGCGTAATTCCTGAACTAGCTTTCCTTCTTTCTTGTCGTGTGTCCCATCCACTTCCATCCGATCGATTAATAATTTTGCTACAAGTGAACTGCATGGGAAGTCTTGAAATACAACACTAATGGAAAGACAGATCCGCATGGTATATTTTCTTATGTCAAAACTGATAAACAAGGTCAAACTCTTCAGCATAAGGTTTCAAGTACATGACATCACATCAGGCTTCAACTGCAGCAAGCAAAATTTCTTGGAATCGGAATATCATCATTCTGAGACTCCATTTCCCAGTATTTTTCTATTTTTTGATAGAGGAAGGCAGAAGTCAGGCAAGTGCAGAAGTAACAGTAACTCAAGTGCAAAACCACAAGTCTTGGTCAAATAGGGGGCCCTTAAAACATCCAAATAACTACGATGTGCTAAACTGTAAACGAAATTTGGTAAGACATGTATGAAAACGTTAATGTGAATGACTAGGTGAATAAAAATTTAATAAATTATATACCTCCTAAAGTGGCCACTCAGTGATGGGATTTCAAAAGATTATTACATTTTTTTTCAACTTACAAGTTAAATATGAATGTGGAATGTTATTGTAAAAAAGCATTTGTTCCTTTATCTTCATGAAATGGCATCACGTTTTTTCAAGGGGAATAGTGACGAACTCGCATGAGATTTTCCACCTTAATGAAAACTAACCAACTGCAACTGTCGGAGAGATATAATCCTTTTGACCTATTTAGAAAATAAAATCACACATCTCCGCATGTAAACATTTTCACCGTTTTCAAAAGCCGAATATTTCATTAACGTGACGACCCTACTGAGTTAAGAGGTTTTCTTGTAAATTAACAACTAAACGACTGACTTAAATCTAACGTTCCATTTTTTACCCCTTTTTTTCTGGAAGGGTGACGTTCCTGTTAAGTATTGTCTAACAACCAGGAGAAGTCGGATGAGTGAGTGACTGTTTACATTTCAGATTTTTTTCATTTTCAAACTAGCAACTAAGCGCCTTTGGGAACCGCTGCTCCCGCTTCACATAAAAACAAGAAGTAAAAATAATTTAGTTCTGATGCGGTAGTTTTTCCCCACCATAAATTCTTCAAAGCCTTTGAAGCTTAGATTCCATCTACCGGTAGTAACCATTTTATCCTATTTTCCAGTCGCCTACAATTTCATTCTTTCATTTACAATTAATTTTGTCATTTATTCCACGTTATTTTTCAGTTAAATCACTCTAGTTGTGTCGCTCTCATGGTTATTATCACCAACATTGCTATATTTTATTATATGCCAAGTCTGGCAAAAATGATATATGATCTAACCGGATGTTATGTCCAGGTAGAATGTAAGTATAACTATTTGTACTTTACTATGAAAACCACATCATATACACATGCAAGCCATTATGAGATTAAATCTACAAATGGTGTAATTAATTTAAAGACAATTGCAACAAAATGAACGTGCCAGATTATTAAAGCCTAAAAATATTCATATCCAAATGATTTCTTAATTTTGGAGGCAGAATGAGGGTCTGAAGACATTATTTTGACAAGCATAAATTTCTCTCTCTCTCTCTCTCTCTCTCTTCTCTCTCTCTCTCTCTCTCTCTCTCTCTCTCTCTCTCGTTAACAGGGGTCCTCCATACTTAGCAGAAGTGGCTGGGCACAAATAATATGAAGATTCAAGTATACGACTACAATGAGAATTCTCTTGAGGCTATGTCCTTTAACATAATATAATTAAGTGGACGATCTTAAAGAGGAGCTACTTACTGGGTTTACGAAAAATGAAACTTTCTTCCACAGATTTCCCAAGGCACAACTGTTTGGGAAATGTATGTCTGTGATACGTATGTAAATTCTTTCGTTTGTTACAAAAGATTACTTACATAAAGTTTGGTTATACGTTAATTATTACCGTTACCAGAGAAAAAAGAATTCACTGCTAATGGAATATGAACAGAACATTACATTATTAATCTCACGATCAGGAAGGCGTAAGGAAGAAGCCAACATATATCCATAAAGATGAGCTGAGCACACCTCATTTTTCCCTTTCTCTCGTCACTAATGCACGATGCCATTCTCGGGAAGAACAATGGCTCGACAAAATTCTATCCATGTGTTATGAAATCTCTTTACGACATCTGCATCTCCAAAATAAACTTTTTCAAGTCAACATCCTGGATTATATCGTTAAATATTAATAAAAGCGATGTTTATGATATCATGCGATGACCGAGGTTGATAATTGGAAAAATAAGTTTATGTCATCAACCCATACAGTTTGTAAAGTTTGATAGAACTCATTAACTGTTATACGAGTGTTTGAACCGTATAATTCTTCAAGTATACTAAACACAATAATACGCAATATCATAATTACAGATGATGGAGGAGTAATACAATTAATGTTCCTCTAACAAGCCTTCAGCAGACACGTTCCGTAATATGAATTCTTAAATATGACACATGACTCATGAATAAATACGACTTTTAAAGTATATTCTTCCTACAACGCAAAAAAAATAAATAAATAAATACAACAAATAATAAAAAAAAAATGGTCGGTTTGCAATTTTGTTTTTGTACTAACATAAACAGATGCCTAAATCACGTATTTCCTGTGATAATTAAGAGATATTTGATATGGCATGAATGAAAGACCGTACGAACAAAGATACCAAACTTAAGTGTGTCATAAACAGGTCTGTTCACTTCAAAGTTATACATTTATCTTAGTGAAGGGGAGTAATAATATAATTATTTCGACAAGATTTCATTTCATGAAATGGAGATTTCTTTTGTTTGTGTATAAAACACACGTCAAATAATGAATAAAACCTTTAAAAAACAAAGAAAAGCCCCAAAGAGGAAAAGTAATAACTATCGAAACACAGGTAAAGAGCAATGGCTAAAGAAATCAAGGGAAAAGCAATGTAATAATGCCAGGTACAATCACACTGTACCTCACTAAATATCAATATGACATTAACTGTATACACACACACACTATATATATGTATATATATGTGTAGGCATAATTATATACGTATATAAATAAATTTATACGTTATATATAAATATACATATGCATACATGTACGTATATAATATATATTTATATTATATTTTATAATATCATACATTCTCTCACCAAAATGCACACTAAGACTCTATTATTTTAGCTTTTTTTTTCTCTTTCCTCTGGGTAAGTCAAGAAATCTTTTTGGTGTCGTAATACTAAGCAAAAGATCGAAAACTGCCAACGAAAATCAACTCAACAAACGAGATCAGTTTGGCAAACATCGCACGAGCGCGCGCGCGCGCTTGTGTGTGTGTGTGTGAGAGAAAGAGAGAGAGAGAGATTTACAACTGTACGTGATTCGCATGTTATTAACACCCCTCTTAACGAGACGGTAGATATGATATTAAAAAAAAAAAAAAAAAAAAAAAAAAAAAAAAAAAAAAAAAAAAAAACTTCACTGAAAAGACTACTATATTAAATTATGGATTTTCCACACAATATTCATATAATGCAATTAGCTAGTCTTTATACTGGCAAGATGATCTTGGATGTCTTTAACCACCAGAATAGACCCATTTACACCAGATAATATGAGAAAGTACTACAATTGCTCACAAAACTCCCACTTAACTCTCACAGCGTTACAATTGTTTAACTGAAAATCAGTAATTCTAAAGATCCGACTTCTTTCCTCTGGAATTCCTGTATTGTTGATTGCTTCAAAAAATGCAAATTTTTCACTTCTATTGAAAAATATTCCTGTTATTAACTGCAATACACTCAACTGACAGTTAGGTCTGAACCCAGTACAATACGTAACCTTGACACTCATAGCAGTAAATGTATGTTCACGACAAATACTTTTGAAAATGGATTAAAAAAACAACAGAGACATAAAATACAGCGGAATATATGTTGGCCAATAAAAGTGATAACATAAAAGTGTATTAGCAAAAACTAAGGTACAAATAAGGAAATTGCGAAAAGTGTTTTGTGAATATTATTTTACTTTATTCAACATAAGGATTTTCCCTCCCCACAAACGATCAAGGGAAAAGGGGAACACAATTTTCTCGAAAGATCTTTCGTTTTCATATTGCCTGCTTCGGAACCCTTTTTCTTTTGGCACAAAAACGTTCTGAAGATGAAAGACTTCAGCCTGAATAACATGTTTGTCAAATAATGTCGCTTTCGTATGGGACGACTGATGCTGTAAAAAAAAAGAAGGAAAAGGGTGAAAACAGAGAGAACGAACGCTCAGAATGGATAAATATTGAAGGAAAAACACACGATAATAAGTACCAGACAAGAAGTATTTGAACAGTGATCTCTCTCTCTCTCTCTCTCTCTCTCTCTCTCTCTCTCTCTCTCTCTCTCTCTCTGTCCTAAGTTTCTTTGGGCGTGTGTGGCCGTTTAACTGTCATTCCTTCCTTTCTCTGCTCTCGAATAGGCTATTTAATCTTTTTCTCTTTCCATTTTTTACTATAGATTTTGTGCATGGTTTTAATTTTTAGGTGTAACTAAATTTTAATGAATGATGTATTTAATACTTTGTTTATAGTATTATTACCTGTATTTGCTAACTGAAGATATGCTGACGTCAGCATGAAACGTATCTTTTATAATAAACCATAACCATAGTCCAGTTGGTTTGTATTGGGGTTTCCTGTGCTGTATATAATATATATATATATATATATATATATATATATATATATATATATATATATATATATATATATATATATAATATATATATATATATAGTTTGTAGGACATTTTATGATTTAACGTAACAATATTTTTTTATGGAAACACTATAGGTTCACGAAAACTTCTATTTTCACAAGTCTTACTTTCTTGGTCGTTATATTGTATCTGCTAAACCTTAACTCGTATAGTAATATGTCATTGCTACAGAACCACTTGCAATTCTATAAACTGAACGAGATCCATCATAAACTGTCATTCAACATCATCAATGGTCATATATATTAGGCTTCGGCATAAAGCAATTTCGTGTGGAAAAGATTAAGACTAAACGATGACCATTCTTCTCTAAGCAGACCAGCTCTTTATTGTCCTTTATTGTACATACCAATTTAAAATAATACTTTCGCTTTCCATTGCACACCCGCTGCCCCAGGATTAACCCTACTTATTCAGTTTACTTTGTAAAATACAATCCATGTAGGTACGAAAATATCTGGGATATCCTTGCACATTTCCTTGCCAACATTCTCACTATACGTTTTGTACATTCTTTAAAGAGAACCATTTTACACCCAGCTAAACATTCTGTGATCTTCCTAGTACCAGACAAAATTATTCCTAATCCCAGTTTCTTCCGTGACCAGATTATCTTTCAACACAGTTTGGCCACGTGGCATTCCGTGGTATTAGATATTCCTAAAACTAAGATTTTGAATCGTTTGCCATCTGGTTCTCTCTTACCTCATTGTGATCCCTTGCGTTTTCAGAAGTCTGTCGTATTTATCATCGCTTCAATCATAATGTTCCTCACCACAACACAAATCTCTTCTAGATTTTCAAGAATAAGCATTACTGATCTTGTCATAGTAAATATTCTACAAATACCCATTATATCTGTTACTTTTTCTCCACGTACGTATCTAATTCTCTCTCTCTCTCTCTCTCTCTCTCTCTCTCTCTCTCTCTCTCTCTCTCTCTCTCTCTCTCTCTCACCTGCCACCAGGTTCCCAGCTAATCGCAAATCCTATTTATACCAATACAATTTAGCTCTAGCCGTTTTTCGTCCAAACTCATAATTATGTTATCCGTCCCTCCTGCATATTACCTTTAATATTCATTTTTCCTTTCATCCACATTCATTTTCTTTATACTGGCAATTCACACTTACGTTAACTAAGCCTCCTAAATCCAACAATATATCCGGAACAATATTGTCATGAGCACATGAATTAGTGAACGAACTTTCCATCTAGTCTGCTGCCTTCAGTACATTTTTTCAACAGTGATTACTGTATGTCCTGTACTATTTAAATAACGGTTACATTTGTGGTACAACAGTTATATTATTACACTGACCGCGTAGTGTAACAGGTGCATTAAACAGAGAAAGTACTATTTAAAGAGGCTCAAATACATTTCAAGTAATCTAAGAAAAACTTATGCGAAATATCTTAATCTCTCCATGTTTACAATCTGCTTTTAAGCAGATAAAACCACGTACTAAGTTATTAAAACGTTAAAAAAGCGCTAGATTATCTGTGCTTGCATTACAAGAATAGAGTTCGACGTACAAAAGTTTGGGAATAAGCTGAAGGTTTCCTTTTTCAAAAACTGCGTTCGAAGGATCATAGATTTAAGCGATTCAATTCCACGTCCAAAGAGAGAGAGAGAGAGAGAGAGAGAGAGAGAGAGAGAGAGAGAGAGAGAGAATATTGGATGTGGTTGAAGAGAGGTGTCATAATCTCAAGGGAAAACCTAATTTTCTTACTCAGGTGAAAATTCTTCTCAATTTCAACACCTTTTTCATCACAAAAATGGAAAAGGAGATGAGGGAATTGGCCTTATTTCTGTCGTAAATATATCTTCTGCATACAAATGACGTCTCTCTTCTCTCTCTCTCTCTCTCTCTCTCTCTCTCTCTCTCTCCTCTCTCTCTCTCTTACACACACAAGTAAGCATAAATGTCACATACAAACACCATATATAATATATTATCATATATATATATATATGTGTATATATGTACACATATATGCCATACCACCATCTAAACAGAAACATACACAAGCACACACTAATATTGTGTAGATGATGAGAAGACACACCCACTGCCACAAACACGCATGATATAATATATGCACATCCCATACATCACCATAAGTGAGGAAATGAAAGACTGAATAGGCCCTGACAGGTTTCAGTTTTATATCCTAGCCGTTGAGATCAAAATGCTTATATATAGTGGTAGAAATCACAACATATACACTACAGACAATACGAACTAAGATACTAACCGTAGGAGACTTCTAATCCACATATGACAGTTGCCAAAGACGGGTAAACTTATTAGGGCTAGTGGTAGAAATTATAATATATACACAAAGGACAGCACCGAAAACAATACAGACCTCTGGATACTACAAATCCCCACCTAGCAGGTGTTAAAGGGGAGGGGCGGAAAAACTCATTAGTAATTGTGATACTCCTTTTCCCAGGCATTACTACTGCCTTCTTTGAAAATGTAAACATTTTACAATTTTTTTTAAAAATTATAGGACCAAGTTTATACATGTCTTCACTTTTATATATATATATGATATATATATATAATAATATATATATATAATATATATATATTATATATATATACACATATACATATATATTTCTTTTTCTTCAATACAACTAGTGCATTATTAGAATACAATATTTTTTGCCCCTTCCCAGTTGATAGCATGATTGTTCTCATTGACGTGGGAATGGACAGAAAAGAGAGCGCATTCTCATATTGCACTGGAATGGAATATCACTGAATCTACCTTTACAAAAGAAAGTTTTGGTCATGATATGAATATCAGTCAAGGAATGTATAAACCTGATCACATCATTTCAAAAGAAATTTGGAAAATATTTATGATGTGTGATAAACGAATCACGTGTTAAAGATATTAAGTTTATATATATATATATATATATATATATATATATATATATATATATATATACTATATATATATATAACATTTATAATATAGGGGTTTGATTTTGAGTTTCAAACCTTTCTAGGGGTGACATAAAAGCTACGTGCAACATTTTTTCCGAGTCAGTCAAGAGGTTCGGATTTCTATAGAATCCAAACAGATATTTAAACATTCATTTTATATATACAAAGATGGAAGCATATCAAGAAAAGTGCATGAACTGAAATGTACAAAATACTTTATAGCAGCATCTCTCTTCATTCGTTTGCCTACTGCTCGTACTCCAATAGTTAAGTGAAAAAGATAATCCAGTTCAATCAACAGTAACGGAATTTGAGTTGTCATTTCCATTGATCAAACGTTTCGTCACTGTAACGCAATTAGACGACTTCAGAGAGTTTTCAGCTCAATGTTCTCTCCCTGTCTCGCTCTTTCTTTCTGACTGGACGGGGGTACTTTGTCCTCTCACCTCCTATCTATGTCAAAAACATCCGCATCCTCCACCTCTCGAAATATCTCTATCTTTCACATTCGCCTGCCTTAGGGTACATCGAATATCAAAAAGGCATAAAATGGTTAGTGATTTGATTAACATGGTAGTCATCCAAAATTTCATGGGAACTGTGATCTTTCATGCCTATTATTCTTGACAGACTAAAACTCTCAGCCGTGTTTAATAAACTTTTACTATAAATGAGTCACTGATTGGACAACAGTGTTACAGATCAAAAGAAGGGTTTCAACAGTATGTTGTGTGTGAACTCTATCTTGAAAAAAAAAAAAATTTCTTGCGATGTTTTAAGGCAAAATGTGAAATGATTAAAATCATCATACTGTCCCATAAATGCAGATGGATCATATCGTGAGAGTCTTTACGTAACTAAAGTGGGAAAGTTATGTTTCATGATAAAAAAATAAACTGAATCGAATGACTTTTACCTGTTGAATGCAGCAGATCATTTTATGAAAATCCTATGGAGCTAGGTTATAATTTATATTTGCCATAGATGTACCTGTAAACAAATAGCAAAAATCATAAAACGATAGTAAACACCACAGACACACACACAGACCACACAGACCACACACACACACACACACACACACACACACACACACACACACACACAAATATTTTATATTTAGAAGGTTGTACACTGCAAAAACAGTAATGCATTAATAAGCAGAGAAATAAATAAAAAAAAAAAAATTTTAATTGCGTTAAGGAAAATTTCCATCTAAATTTGTGAAAGCGACATTCCTGACATTTCATGTGGGAGGCCTCTATATCAAACTAGGGGCGGATCTAATCCCATGCCCAAATAACCAAATAAACTACATCTGATAAGTTCCTGAGATAGAGGGACAATAAAACATCGTATCGCAAAAATGTACCCTTGTGTAAAAAGATGAATTTTCAAATTTCCAACTAGCAGGGTAAGAATCAATTAACTTTTCTTGATTTAACCAAATTTCCACCCAACTTTCATTAAGTAAATTTACAAAACTCTTTTCGATGTGGCGATAAATACACACAAACCCAAGCATGCAATATATATATATATATATATATATATATATATATATATATATATATATATATTATATAATATATATATATATATATATATATATTTTTATATACACATATAGCATATGTATGTATATGTACCATACATATACATATATATTTATATGCATATAAATGTATATACATGTATGTGAGAGAGCGAATATTTCACGTTATCTCTCGAAGGATCCAGCCTCATTCTAATTAACAGTGCCATTGTTATTATACACAGAGGACTTGAATGTACAATGGCTCTGGTAAGGCCTTGCTCATCGAGAAAGACGTAGAGATTATGGAATTCCAATATATCTGATTTCATTTCTTGGAGCAACGCACATATTCTCTCCTTTAATATGCAACAAGAAGATGGATTTCATGGATTATTCCTAATATTGAACAATTCTTCAGAAAAAAAAAACTGACCATAACATATGAAGCTAATGCCAAATCTTGAATGGTTTTCAACTCTCTCTCTCTCTCTCTCTCTCTCTCTCTCTCTCTCTCTCTCTCTCTCTCTCTCTCCTGAACACATAGTCTTGCGGATATGAACACGGGTGCAATATAAAGGATAAAGCGCTTACTTTATGGAAATTTCTCTGGCTGCTTTTCTTGCATAAGAAACACGTAGAACAAACTTCTAATCAGCCAATCCATATCATCATTCAGTTATTTACCAGCTCTGACCATTCTCGCCCTCGCCCTGCAGCCTGAGATCCCGAATCTAATATAATCCATGGGATCGTTCCAAAAACAGACCCCATCGATTCGATGCTGATTTCCCCTTCCATCCTTTTCTGTCACTTTAAAGCCTCCCTTATTACACGGAGAGGGGCAATTTAGTTCGGCAAAATTGTACGCCAATTGGTGGACTTAATCATGCAAAATTTGTTAATGTACAGAGACGCAAATTCGGTCATCTATCTCCATACTTCCCGCAATATATCAAAATCCTATTTCTCTTTTAGTACACATTTGAAAATATATATCATACGAAAGAAAAAATGTATTAGGGGATAGTCAATAAGGTGAGGCTTTGTAAAGGAAAATAAACAGTTAATTCATTCATATTAACAAAATTCTAATGATTTAGTAAGTCAGTTCATGAATACGCACTATCCATTCAAACCGAAATACAGTTGAAATCATTCATTTCTAGCACTGGAAACGAAAGCAAAACCTATTAAAAATTAAATAGAAATAAATATAACAATCATCCTCCCTGAGAGTACGAAATAGATTGACGTTCTCTGAAATCTAACGCCAGAACAAAAACTCAGGATATATTATAGAATGAATTGAATTACTGTCTAGTTCAGAGGATGTTCAACGTAACTGATAAAAAAAAAAGCATCAAATATTTTGGGACTATTTTCTGTTTATCTCGCTATATTTCACTTAATTTCAAGACACGAATGTAGCAGGTAACATTTCAGTTATGTGAGCAGTTGAAGGTAAAAGGAAAAGTTAAGGCAGCTTACATGGATATATATAGAAACCTGAGAAAACTAATAGAATCAATGCTGAGGATGTAAATGACAAATGAAAGGATTCTCTCAAAACAATAAAATGTTACACGATGGAAGTGAAACTTACATCAAGGTTTGAGTTCAGGTGAATACCTGGTCTGTTGAAAAACAAGGATGAGACAAGGTTGTGTTATGTCTCAGAAGCAGATAAATGGAAGTACCCTTAAAGATGGAATCATGTGAGAAGTTAGAGAGGGGTCTTGATAAGTAAGTGAAAAGTTTGGGGTAACAAAATGAGTCATGAATGGAGTGTAGAATGGCAACTGTTTGCAAATAATAAATATTGGTGGCGATGGGAAGGAAAATTCAGAGGCTGCTGTAAGAGTTGCAAAACGTTTGATGAAAAAAATTATTGTAATTAGTGCCATAAGGGTAAATGGAAGACGGGAAGGTGGAACAATGAATCTAATACAGATGGTAGATATATTGAAACAGTAGTTTTGCATAGACCTTGAGAGATATTTCCAATGATTGAAGCAAGGGAGATAGATAACAGTATGTGTACGATGGGATGGGGCCTGGGGCCTACAAGGTTCCAGCCCTTTGGTTTCTCATCAAATTTTTTTTAGGGATGAGGTCACTGAATCTACGGCCTATGTCGTAACTCCGAAAGAAGAAGGTTCACATCATTTATAGCTGGATGGACATGTGTGCCACAGTGTGAGAGCAAACTCAGTCTATTGAATCCTGAGACGAGTATTGTACCACTTGGCCCCGACGCTCCTCTACACAATCCATAGCTCACAGTGAAACTAGGCTGTGATTCGGTGGAATTTAGCAGATCAGAGGGGCGTTACATAGCGAGTTGCTGGTGATACTACTGACCTACCATGACCCATTTACATACACAATACACATAATCCATTATTATACCGTTTCCCCAATCAAGAATGAAGAAAACAAAGAGGTCATTGCTAATTTTACCCTTCAGCAGCTGAATCGTGAATAAACCCCAAGCAAATGTCTTTCATAATTTAAGCAGCCTCACACACGTATACATGCAAAGTTCATCTGCAGCAAATGATGCCCCTAAACACTCTGCAACCATACCTCTCTATTTTACTTGCACTCTCGCT
>NC_061101.1:28249474-28261974 GCF_015104395.2 Macrobrachium nipponense | reverse complement strand
GCGTTTCAGTGTATGTATGTATGTTTCACTTGTAAAGGGCTCTTTCCCGGAAAAATTACCCAATGATCACTGCCACATTTAATTTCAATGAAGTATCGTGGCATATGTACGCGTGTGTATATCTGACTGTATGCATTTATGTATTATGTTAAGAAAACTTTTAATATTGCTAATATACGAATCAATGCATCTGCTCATTATGAACATAACGCAGTGCCTTAGGATTATGACAAAGTTATTTTTAAGGAATCAATTTTCTTACTTTCTATAATAATATTCCACTTTTGTTTGTTATCACTGCATGAAAGACAAAGCTTTGAGATTGTCGGCAGTTCTGGCTTAAATTTAAATTTTCAGGAATAGCTAATATTGTAACCTGTCCTTCCAGAAATAGACTAATGAACCCATTTTCATTTGTTTTAGAAATGTCAATGACATTTAGTATTTCTCGGCAAAAATCAACCTGAATCAGAAAATGGAAATCTAACAAACTTAAGAGGCCAATATTTGAATAATTATCTTATGAACAAACAAATTGGCAACATAATATTCTATTTCGTATTAACTGCAGATATTTCAGTTTAATTTGCAACCAACAGAAATTATTTCTAATTACAAGAAAGTTTCTTTCCCCTAGTATTTTAGAAATTTACACGAGTAATTTTCCGCAATTAGCTCGAAACTTCGTGGGTATCTAATCCAAGGGATTAGAACCTCTTTTGTGAATTACGAGAGAGGAAGACAAGTTTGAAAGTTCATTTTCAAGAGTTCATTTCTACTCGTATGAACTTCATGGATTCATTTAGACATTAAAACGAAAAACATAATCATGACGGCCGCTGCTACCAAAACGCAGAGTAATATTAAAAATAAAAACAAGTAAGAAAAAACGCCAATGTTTACTCGGCGCATTCCAGTTTTCTGTACATGGAAAATAAAAGGCCACCGAAAATAGATCTATCTTTCGGTGCTGTTGGTATAATGTTGTGTGAGCCGAGGCCCATGAAACTTTAAACACTGCCCGATGGTGGCCTAGCCTATAACGTTGGCAGATGTATGATTATGGCTAACTTTAACCTTAAATCAAAATAACAACTACTGGGGCTAGAGGGCTGTACTTGGTGTTTGATGATTGCAGGGTGGATGATCTACATAATAATTAACATCCCTTTAGCCTAAATAGGTTTTAAGATCTGAGGGCGGACAGCAAAAGTGCGGACAGACAAAGACGCCACAATAGTTTTCTTTTCAGAAAACCCATAAGAGTGATCATTTATAAAAGTTGAACATACTTTGTTTTTACCAGATAGTTCATAATTCGCTGATACAAGTACCTATTTACTGGTGTTTGGGCTCTCAGAGCAATGAAACTAATGTGGGGATTTTTAGTGCAAGCTATCTAGACTCGGTTTTTAGAGGAAGGCTTTAGCTCTTCGTCAAGGGTGAAGTCTTACACTGGGGTGCATTGCTTCAATCAAGATTTTATTAGCTAGGGCCATTTCCAAATAAATGCTGAAGTTAGGCCTCTTAATGTGATATACGAGTTCTTACTCATGCCTGAACCTTCGTAATTAATGCCTGAATTAAGGACGGATAATTTTCCAACTAAGGAGATGGATTAAAGGTCTTCCAAACATGAAGGTAAGGTGGAGTTTCAAATGAATCTGTCTAGGTGAGACTTCCAGTTATAGTTTACGTGTCCCGTTTCTATCAACAGTAAACTCTTAAGAGTTTGTGTGAAGGCAGTTATCACGTGAGCAATTGCGTTGATGAATGATTAATGTCAAACACCTAGCAGATCAATATTTAATGCCATCTAACTAAAAGCAGAACCTTCAGCTTTCAAGCGACAGAAAGTTTTCAACAGAGTGAATGGTACAATATATATATATATATATATATATATATATATATATATATATATATATATATATATGTATATATATTTATATATATAATTATTTATATAGTAAAATATATATAATATATAATAATATAAAAATATATAATAGTATAATATATAATATACACACATTATATACAGAATGTAACTGTAGTATATAATGCATAATTTAAAAAAATAATCAGTCGTAACCCCAACAGCAGCCCAGCCAATTATGGACAAAAAACCTTTTTCAGTTTATGCCGTAGGAAGAAAATCTCATATCTGATTGCAGAGCTCTTATTATAATCATCAAAAAAATGAACAAGGCAGTATCTATGACAGCCATTGGCAGAACAACACAAACTTCAATGATGTATAGATGCCGCTCAAGATAACCTTTTAACTCAACTTGAAAGCTCTCAGAACTGCATGCCTTACTTGATAATAAAGGGTCATAAAGAGCGTCGAGTGGAGGGGATCGAGGTTAAAAACTTCGTTCCAATTTTGGCGAGAAAAAACCAAGATCTATTACAGCCATCCTCTTAAAGTTATCTTCATATAATGCAATATCACAAGCCATATCGCAAGTCTTTCCAAAGTTGTGTCCCCTTTTTAGGCGACGGTAAAATGGCTGAGAATGTCAGTTGCCCTCGGCCATCTTTTGCAATCAGGGACTTAATGGTAAAAGCTAAGGACGGTCAAAGCAATGAGGATGAAGAGAGAACGGAGGTGCAAAGGCAGCTAGCTTAGCTCAGGTGCAGGATGAGATAAGGACGTGCTTTTCACAATGGCAGAGGTGTGGGGCCATGAAAAGTCTCCGTAATTAGGGCGATAAAAGACAATTTAATGAAGGTGAGCTGAATGTGATCTCTTTAACGGGTGAGCATTATCTCTGGAGAATGATCGCATCCACTACATTCTAAAAGTGAACGGAGAAGGGAAATATTAGAAAAAGGGCGCATAAAACAAGGTCTTAAATCTAACGAGTGTTGTTTTCCGGACGCTATATTTCAAAACCGAGGATATACATAACCTGACACAACCGACGGAATGTACACTATTTATTCTGCTTCAGATTGTTTCCTTTACTCAATCATCTTTGGCAAAAACTCCTCAAGTACGATCTAGATATATCAATGCACATTCTTTTTATTCTATTGCAATCTTTCTTTTATCCCTCTTCGACAATGAGGCAGAGATATTATCAAGTATTATATATGAAGGAAAATACACAAATTCGTAATCCATGTTCAACAGAGTAGACTAAGAAAGATATATTGCTAATATAATAAAATCCTAAATCGCAAGGATTCAGGTGCTGCGTAACGTTAACGAAAATAAATTAAGTTTCTGATGATAAGAAAAGGACAAAAATACAGCCGATCAAATGATTTACTATAGAACATCGTTCATTGCAGGCGGCAGAAAGTCTTCAGAGCGAGAGTATTGATCAACATATATTTCGCAGTGAACGTAAGTACTCTGAAGAAAATGTAGATTTATTTTTTTTTTTTCTGAAATCGACACGGAAAAGTACTCGCATCCAAAGCAGTTTGCCGATGTTCATAGTACGATGAATCAACCGACCGTTAAAGTTGCTTTGAACGACATTTAACGAGGAGCGCCTTCGATTGCCACTATCAGAAGCATTAATAAAACAAAGCTAAGAACACAAGCAATTTTCTATAACTATGAATACTGCACTCACACGATACCTTTGCATTCTTAGTATATTTACTACAAAAAAGTTTCATGAATTTAAAGAAGGTATTGTCGACAAAGAGACATCAAGCATGGTAGGGATGATATGGAGAGAAGAGGTTTGCTGGAGGATGATGCCTTTGATAGAAGGCAGTGAAGACAACGGTGGGAAAGAAGAAGACTGTCGACCAAGAGAGTTCTGCACACGACCCCGGAAATGCTTTCGAATAAGATCATAAAACAAATGTCGAGCTGCCTGGCAACTCTTCAAGTAAGTGAACTTTTCATTGCACCTGATGCGTAAGGTAAATTCCAGATAACTTGACTTAATTCGAGGGACTTCTTGCCAGTCAAACAAAGAACATGCTGCAAGATATCATTAACGTGTAAAAGAAATATATTCCTGAATTACAGAAACAGGAAGGCTTAGAAAAAAAATTCCTTCAAACTATCAGCTGAAAAAATTAACCTGTCCTAATATAAAGAAATTCAAATATTTTATGCGAGACAAACATTCTAGAAGTGATCGTCATGACCAAGTTATTTACGTCTAAAAATCACATTCACCGAATACAAAATGAAATGCAAACTGAGCATACTTGAAACAGAAAAAAAGATAACAAAATCAAGGTAAACAATTAGCTCTCCCCTGCAAGTCCGTCCCTCTTTCTGTGTCTGTTTGTGTGTGAGTGTGTGTGTATGCGTTCACAAATTTACTAAACGTCTTTTGATACAAATCTTGCAATTTGATTTAACATCATGGCCTTCGGCCGAAGTGACTTCCAGACCAATTGAACATGGTAACCAATTCTTAGGAGTTGGTATCACTGACTTTGACGGTTAATTTTCTGTATATACTTACGAATAACATAGATTGTTGGTAAGAGCAACTGTAAGAAAGAAAATGAGAGAGAAATTCTAATATCAAAATCCTCATTTACATATTATTTGATAGCGTTTATGGTGATAAACTCATATATATGTATCACCGATAACAGTGGATTGACAGAGAGAGAGAGAGAGAGAGAGAGAGAGAGAGAGAGCGAGATGAGAGAAGAGAAGAGAGAGAGAGAGAGAGAGAGAGAGAGAGAGAGAGGTGACACTTATTCCAGCATATCCACCAGAAGGTTCTTGTATAGCTAAGGGCTAATTAATCTTCTTCCACAAAAACACACCATCAACAGCACGTCTAGCTCACTCAAATCCTTATTATACATTGCACCGGTTACAATCCTTGCATTCAATCTGGATTTAATAAATATCAAATCGGATCCTTCCAGGTCCTCATCGCTCCTTGTCACATTAATTATAAAAAAAAAAATTACATGAACTTATCTTCTCCCATAATAAGCGCAAGCCCGAACTATCTGAAAACACAGGTCCATCTGTACCATGCCGTCTTTTAACAGCACATTAATGATGTATTTGTGTTTCTCAACCTTTTATCCCTTCTTACTAGAGATATTCTTCCAATACGAACGTCTCAAGAGGAATAAGTAACGATCTTATTGCTCATATAAGGAAAATTGTGTTTTAAAACAGATGAAATCTTAACAAAATAAAAAGTATAAAATGTAAGGTCACAGTAAGAAACAAGTGCAGTCATCTTGAAAGTCGAAGAGGGTAATAATGGAAAACTATAGATTGTGTACGGAACGTCGCTCCGTTTACATATCATTAACAGCCAAAACTTTATTTCAAAAGAGGAGATATGTTCACTAAAGTAACAGGCTTGTTAACTATCGTTTTTCATTGATTAAAAAAATCAAGTTAACGTTTCCTTTGATAGGACAGCCATCTATTTTCCTTTCCTTTTTCCAGTATCCCTCAATTTCCAAATTGTAACCTCTTTTTTTAAGTCTTATACCCTAATAAGAGAAAACTGCGACTTGTCTATTTTAAATTCTGCGTCCTAAACAAACTCGTTCGAATTTTCAGGTAAAAATAAAGTGACCTTCTCCATTCTCTAGGCTATTCATTATAAAAGAATTTCAACTTACTTTCCTCTGGTTATGGAGTCCGAATAAAATTAATATATATATATATATATATATATTATATATATATATATATTATATATATATGTATAAATATACGTGCATAAATTATATATATACACAGTATATATATATATATATATGATATATATATATATATATATATATATATATATATATATATATATATCCCCCTCCCTAGATTTCCACACAGAAAATCTTACCTTCTGCCCTGTAACAATATATTATATATATATATATATATATATATATATATATATATATATATATATATATATATATATATATATATATATTACAGTCACAGGATATGGCGGGGTGTACGATTTTACTTTGGGAAAAAATCTGGGGGGGAGTTGCTTTTACTTAAAAAATGCCATTTTTGGAAACGAGAAACGATTGCTCGCACTGAGGTCTCAGAAATACTATCCCAAGAATGGCACCGGCAGTAAATGTTGAGTTGCACTGTTGACCTACAGAAGATGGCACACGAATCTGCAAAGTAGGTAACATTGTAACACAGGGGATAACAACTGGAAAACTTACGTAACTGATCAATGTTTAAATACGAGATATATCAAATATTAAATGAAATGCTAATATGACGAAATTATTGTTAGCCAATAATTGCACAGTCAAATAGTCAAATATCACTGCAGTCTCAGAAGGAGACGGAATAATAATGGGATCATGGGAATAGGAGAACAGTTGGAACAAGGAATGAGTGCAAGGAACAGTAAGTGAAGTCCGACAAATGAACTTCCAATTCAATTACCTTTGTCCGTGGACGACACATGCGTAGAGTTGAGCCAGGCCGTCAGCAGAAGGACTTCATCGCTCGCAAATCTTCACCAGGGAGTAAATGGAAGAACGCTCCTTATCAGGCAGCACTCGGGCACTTCAAAGGTGACAGCTTCCAAGTGGGATGTGGGGGCCGGACATCAAGGCTCCAGATTCTAGACGGTGGAGTAGAAGAGGAACTAGTAGCCGTCAGTCTTCACCAAGACTCCAGCATACTAGAACGGACTCCCGAGTCGTCGGACTCGGTCGTGATACAGCTTCGTCGGTCTAATTGCCGCGATAACTGGCTAGGCCGAAATGCGCGCACACACACACACACACACACACACACACACACACACACACATATATATATATATATATATATATATATATATATATATATATATATTGTAACGTTTAGTTGTTATTTGTTTTAAACAACCATTACGATGGTTGCATTGTTTCCCTTACCCGCCAGTGTTTATCGTCATGGTGACGAGGTTACTTTTGTCGTGGTGTGAGTGACACCTGTAAAAAGGTTTTGGATGGCGATCTGAGAGGATCTGGGAAACCTCGGCTGAGAAGGCAACAGCAGCATGGCAGTACTGAAACAGGTATCACTTTAACTGTTGGCCGTGGTAGCAGATGGATGGGAGATGGCTGAACCATAGTCGTCTGTGGAGCAGTTTAATTCTAGTTCGGCAACAGATATGTTGTATTGACGATTCTTCCGTGATCATCTGTGTGATGGCCGTGTTCCAGTTTGCAGTTGGTGACTGCTTCGATGTTTTCACGGAGATCGTCTGTTGATATTCATCCTTTTCGACAGCTGGGTCTGTCGTGTCGTCTCTACGGAGATTATGCTATCCAGAGTTATGCAGTTTGGTGTTATGTTTCTGTGCTGCATGATTGTTTATTTGCTGCTGGTTTATTAATGTTTAAGTGTTTATGCTGTTCGTTTACTATTGTTTATACTAACTATTATTGTATGATTCTGTATGCTGCCTATTTGTGTTATTATCATTTATGCTGTTCGTGTGATTACCTGTTCATTTTTGGTTTCGAGCAAGTGTATGGCTCTGTTAATAATGCAATTGTAATGTGTCTAGCAAGTGTATGGCTCTGTTAATTTTATTGTAATTTTCATCATTATTTCTTGTGTCGAGCGAGTTTATGTTCTGGTTTAGTGCATGTTCACTACTGATGTCCCCGATCTGTCTTGCATTTCCTCAGTCACTCCAGCCCAATTTCTGGTTTTTATTTTGAACCTGCTGGTCCCTAATAACAAGAATACCATATATATATATATATATTATATATATATATATATATATATATATATATATATATATATATATATATATATATATATATATATATATATATATATATATAATGTGTGTGTGTATCAATAATGGCCATAAATATATGAGTTTAATACTGCACGATGTCAAGGGGATGGACATTCTCCATAAGGAATGTTTTCTGTACTTCTGTTGACCAAAGAAGTGAATTAGTTCTAAAACAGCCATAGCTATAAGGGGCCAAGAACTGCATTTAAAAACTAAAACCACCACTACTAAGCAAATGAGTGGTTGTCGGTTGTTTGGTGTGTGGTGCGGTTGTGTGGGTTGTGGTGTGTGTGTGTGGTGTGTGGTGCGTGTGTATTGGAGTGAGTGTGTGTATTGTGATCTTGCGGAGATATATATTCAGGAAAAGTTACAAGCTTTCGAAGATTAACAGTCCTCATTATATGCTTCTTGATGAGGACTTAGTCCTAGAAGCTCGTAACTTCTTTTGAATATCTCCACTAAATATCATCCAGTTTTAATGAGATCCTTATGTAAGTGATAGTTTATATGTAATATATTATATAATTATATATATAGATATATATAATATAATATTATTAATTAACATATACATAATATATATATATATATATAGATTATATTACATATACACAATATATATAGTATCTATATATATATAATAATATAATATAAATATACATATTATATATAATTATATAATATATATATTATATATAATAATTTATTATATATAAGATAATATATCAAATATGTATCCCAATTCAATATCATTAAATGTAAGAAACAAAAAGCCAATTGTGAGAAAGACTAGTACATAATTGGCCAATAAGCCCCGTCTCCCACAAACCTTCCGGCACAGCTAGGTTTCCTGAGAGACAGTAGTCATGACAACGTCTGATTAAGAAGAAACTAATAAGATTCGATGGAAAATTTAACAAAAGACTGAAGATCGTATCAACAAACGCTTTAAGTTCTTTGGGAAGAAGATAGTAAAAACAAAAGCAAAATCAGTGAAAAACAAATCAGTGAAACCTCCAACGGAATATAAACTCAAGATATTGAGCTGATCTATCACGCAGTAGACCGTAAAAACGAATTTTGAGAGAAAGAAACACGGCCTAGGCTATCGTCAACAAAACAAGAACAAGTCAACCAATTAATCACGCAGGGCTCACTGAACCAGCAGACAATAAATCACACGTAAGCCAATCAAATAGCAGAGCACGCGGATGACCGTTCACCGATCATTCTACCAAACCACTGTTCAAAAACCAGTCACCTCATACGGAGAAAGGCAAATGTTAAATAGTACCCAAAAAGACAAGAAATAAAGAAATAATCTGTCACCAACTTTTGGTTTTGTCTGGTATTTCACATACAAAATATTTTGGCAATTTCATCGAGAGCCTTTTGCTTATTACTAAGCCGGCAATCTGATGCTTCAATTTCCCTACGCTTAATCTCTGGCTTTTCTAGAAAAAGTAAATGTAAAAAGGCGAAGGAACCACCCGGATGGGAAATTCCCAATCGGAACTAGTCTCAAATGTGACGGAAAAAGATTTTCGGGGTCGGCTGGTAGAGAAAATTAAATACTGTGATGTTCAGCCAACGCTAAACCATTTTGGGGATTCTTCCTATATAACGGAGTTAGCATCGATAATATGGAAATATCTAATAAGTGTAATCTGAAATACTAATAAATAAGACAGACAGACACAACACCGAACCATTAACATTCCAGGGAGATACCAGCTGGTAGTAACCTGCTTGTCACTCGGGAGATCAGGGTTCGTTCCCGAAGTGAGCCAGAAATTCATCGTATGTGTGTGTGTGTGTGTTGTATATATATATATATATATATATATATATATATATATATATATATATATATATATGCGTGTGTGTGAAGAATACTGAGCACCAAGTAATTAACTCAGGCGTCTTTCTTTAGTAAATACTTCGTTATCACTAGATCGATCTCTTCTCTCTTCATCCTCTTTCATGTAACTTCCTTGCGCTGCTCATTTTTCTTTATTAAAAGCAACCTCTAAGAAAAAGTCCGAAGGAGATCATGCTTTATCTATGTTTTATCGTGCGAAGTGATATAAGATGTTTTGAAGTTTAGACATTTCAAGTAGTGAAGGTGACAATATTATTAATTTTAGTACAGTGGTGTGATGAGTCAGGGGTAGATGAAAAACGGAAGGAACGGTGCTTGTGCTGTTTTAAAGACCGGGGATTTTAGGGAGATTTTAAATGCTTCTTTCAGGACTGTTTGGATGTGAGTGGGTGCTGCATGATAAAAGTTAATAGTAAAAAGTGTCTTTCAGGACTGTTTAGATAAGAGTGAGTGCTGTATGATAAAATTTGTAGTAACAAGTGTGTCTTTCAGGACTGTTTAGAAAAGAAGGAGTGCTGCACGATGAAAGTTGAAGTAACACGTGAATATAATCGAGGTGGGTCCAGGCTGGCTTCGGCGAAAATGAAAGGGTTGCTAATGGGGTGAGTAGAGTCCTTTTTTGAAGACGAACATTTTCAAGGTGAAAAACGATCTTTTGAAGACGCCACATTTATGACCATTCCTTGAAGCTGATTTGATTAGGTGGCTTATTCGACCTTGATTACTTAAGATGCCCTTAAATGTTGTTTTCTGGAATAATGAAATGTATTTAAACGTTCTCCTATTTTGTGGGTGAAATTTACTTTATTTGTATGTGGTGGTAGTGGTCTCTGTCGTACTACTATTCTTATTTATTTGTTCTTGTAATATGTTGTGCTGCCAAATTCAAATGTCGTATAAATATAATCGTTCACATATTTTTCATTTCTAGTTGCTTTCCGACAGTAATTATAAATCCCCCAAGTTTCTCGTACTTTTGGTATAAGTTCAAGTTATTTCTATCTTCTCTTCACTGGTTCGCAAGCTTCTTCAAGTAGCATCATATCGACGTGTTTCTTCGTCAAACGTTCTCGTTACGAACTGCAAATAGTACACACTATAGTAAACATGCCAGCTTGATTGGCACAATGTAAGCAACACAACTACAGTTATACGTAATTGATAATTGGTGTCTAACACACCAGTTATGTGTGCGAATGACAATCAACCATTGATCAGTGGTATTGAGCCGTGGGGGCATGCAGGGTGAGAGCAGCCTCATTGGTGGCTGCTAAGGGCCGACACTGGTTTCGAAGGAACGTTATGTTATGTCTCCATGGCTGTTCGATACATTTATGGATGAATGATCAAAAGAACTGGTATAAATATTCTTCCTGAACTGGGACAAAGTTCATAAAGAGAGGACATAAAAGAGAAAACTTCTTCTCGAGACTTAGAAAAGAAGAGATCATGAGTATCATCTATGAACAGATTTAAACTATCGGTTATGTCATCATATAATGTATAGTATACTAGCAAACACTAAATTTCTCAGTAAAGATATTATTGATTACATTCCTTCACTCCAAATTTAAAAAATAAAGTCCGCTACTCAAACAGTAAGCTACGAAAAAGAATGATAAATTAAGTATGAAAATTACATATTTGCCACAAAGAAAGAGCGAAAAAACGTTTGCAAAATAATACATTTCTAAAAGCTGTAAGAAATACCCACTGGTGCAAAACTAAAGCATCGAATGTCCATCGTGCGATATACACACTAATACACCACACATACACAATGCATATATATATATATATATATATATATATATATATATATATTATATATATATATATATATATACACCCCCATATCATTTTCAAAATGCCTGTCTACATTTAGACATGCCCTCCGCATATATATACGAGACGAACACAGAATATATAGCTTTAGAACACAGACAAATAAAGCATACGAGTTCTGTAAACAACAGAGACAGCGCAAATGAAAGATATCTGGGGATCAGGTGAAACGCTGGGACGTAGTTAATTAGCAGAGGTCATAAACAGGTAGGCGACTAACTGCCCCTCCCTTATCTCTGGCTCATACGGCGCTCTTCTACAGGACACGTAATTTGTACCACCATCACAAGGGTATTTTCTAACGGACGTTTGCCTGTAAGTAAATAGGACGTTCCAACGTCTAGTCAACATTAATTGCGAAACGAGACTCGCAGAATAGTCGTGGATATATCTTGGCGCTTACATATACGTATGTACATTCATACATATTTACATATATAATGTATATACATACATACATACATACACACACACACACACACACACATATATATATATATATGTGTGTGTGTGTTTGTTTGTTTGTGTGCGCGCGTGTGCGTGAATAGTAAATGTATATCACAACCTAACAACAGTAATGCAGTGCACTGCTGATATGTTTCATCTCACTGACAGAGCGACGTGGAAGGGAGAACAATTTGCCCTTTAACATCATGCTACAGAATGTACAATGGCCTCTACGACGTTTCTTTATATAGTTGCATTAGTACTTCTGGTCTTCACCTAATTATGCAACTCCTTTAACTTTGTCTGATACTATTTTTCACCTACTACTTGAGGCCTAATACTTTATGGAAGCTCATTGGAGTCTACGAATATGGTTCTGCGGTTTAGTTAAACTATTTAAATTCAATATGTCTAACTCACTGTGCATCCTCACAATGAATTAATTATCTGAGAGTGGCCTAGGTAGTCTATTGGAAATGAACACATTCATTCATCAGATAAAACTCACGAAATAAAATGTGGAGCACCACAATGTACATGACATATGTACGATACAACTGCAAAATTACTTGATTATTGCCGTCATT
>NC_061101.1:28194474-28244474 GCF_015104395.2 Macrobrachium nipponense | reverse complement strand
ATTTCTCAAGGAGAATTATACTCAATTATTATCTTTTCTACTAACTTGAACAATGTCAGAGAACTAAGCCCAACATAATTAAAGATGGTAATTGGCTATAAGTTTTTTGTAGTGAAAGTTATACGTCCCACACAATCAGGTCTCATTAGCAGCATCCTTTGACAGAGAATTTGCCTATTCAAATAATGAAAGCTAAAATACGATATACTTTGCTCCTTTACTTATTTATATATTCCTTTACTTATTCATTCATTCATTTATTTATTATTCCATAAGTAGTATACAATAATTAATCTGGCACGACTGAAAGAGAATGAAAATTTCCAGAGAGAGAGAGAGAGAGAGAGAGAGAGAGAGAGAGAGAGAGAGAGAGAGAGAGAAGAGAGAGAGAGAGAGAGAGAGAGAAGAGAGAGAGAGAGAGAGAGAATATGTACATTAGAAAAATAAAAGATCCATTTCTTTATTTATTCATTACTAAAAGTACTTCTCCATAAGCAGAGGCACGAACAATTCGAGTTTATCAACTTATGGCCATTAAAAAAAATCTTTATTGTCAATTTTATTACAAACAATATTTATTATAAATTTATTATCATAGAAAATTCAAGCATTTCACGAATGCGCAGGGTATTTCAAATTTACAATGTTTCCTCGTACCTGTGTCTTATAAAACGTCCGGGATTCTCTTTTATTTACAGTATTTCGTAAGGTGCATAAAAGGAAACCCGTTCGCTTCAACATCAAAATAATTATCACAAACCCTCTGGATTCACCGGCCAGTGCCTGAAGAAATCATTAAAACGGGACTTCAAGGATGATGGATAAAAGATGGGAAAGAATTATTTAGACTTTCCAATATTAACGTTTCATATATATATATATATATATATATATATATATATATATATATATATATATATATAGTTATCACAGTAAATGAACATGACTTCATTATAAAAACGAATACACAAGAAAATGTGGTATTCGCTCAATATATATATATATATATATATATATATATATATATATATATATATATATATATATATATATATATACAACCATTAAGCCACAACTGTAGTTTAACATCCAATTTACGATACTTCGGGAATATCCCCAAATGGGAATTAAAATTGGTAAATGGATTGTATTAACAACGGCGAGATAAACTTTTTCTTACGCACACACACACACATTATGTATATATATATATATATATATATATATATATATATATATATATAATATATATATATATATAAAGTACTCTTAAACTATCATCTACAATTTAGTTATCTTTGCCCACTAACAGATTATCATACCATTCCTTATCTTACCTATGCAATTTAGTAACGTTCCATCAGATTCTTAATACTTAGTTTTCCTCTGCCAGATCAAGACCTAATATTTCTCATTTGGAGGACTTGAAGGGAAGATCAAAAAGAAAACCTTGCGAAAACTTACCATCCAAAAGTATCTTATTTTCCTTTAAACTCAAATCAAGAGGACTCAACATTCCATAAAAAATTCACCATGAGAATGGAAGTGCCACAAACACGAGTCCATCAAGTGCGCGACAATGTCTTTAATGACGCAAGTGACTGCGTATGTCACCGAAGGCACTCTGATAACGTCCTCCAGGTTGAAAAGGACACATGAATGAGTGACGAAGACGCACATTCGCCGAATTCCGCTACACAACAATCAACAGGTACTTGAAATATCGGCGGAAGTTTGGAAAAGGAAGTTTATAACCGATGGACTGGTTGGCTGGTACATGAAGTATGACGCACAACAATATTACTGTATTTTAACAAGGTTTTTCAGTTTTTAAAATCAATTTTGTCAGGACGGAAAATTAAAGAAAAGTTCAATTTTGTTTTATAAGAGATGAAGGAACATCAACATTTGGAAATTAATAAAAAAAAATCATTTGACCTTGTGAGGCAAAGGTCAATTTTCAAGAGACCCGTGAACCCATAAAGATCAACAGGTCATGGAAACGTGCTGCTCTCCTGACGACACCGAGAAACGCTGGAAGTTCCAGCTGAGGATGCCAAGGGGTTGGAGCGAAGGGGAGCTAACGGCACGCCCCTTCCGCAGAAGCAAGAGAGCAAAACACAGACACACTACCACACCATCGTATCGACGTGGGGCCAAAGTTAACTCATCCGCGGCTGAGTTCGGACTGATGTCCATGCGAGACTGGGACCCCCAAAAAGTCTACCTCACTCTCTTCCGTTCTCTCTCTCTCTCTCTCTCTCTCTCTCTCTCTCTCTCTCTCTCAGGGTCGCTAGCTCCGAACTCTGAAGGGGAAAACACTTTCCCTCGCGTGAGGTAATGCGTAACATCTAGGTATCCGAAGTCTCTCTCTCTCTCTCTCTCTCTCTCTCTCTCTCTCTCTCTCTCTCTCTCTCTCTTCTAAACAGGTGAGAACGGGGAAGTGATGCGGATGGAACGACTGATGGAGACGTTGTCTGAAACGTTGTCGCTACCTTAATAGAAATGATGACGAAGGCGAAGGGGGAAGGTGAGACAGTGAACCAACAAAAAGCTTTTGGAAGTAGATGCGTCAGGGCCTCCCTTCCCTCGACGTGATTTTAACCAGTCTGGAAAGTAGAAATACTGACACTCGTGAGGCATCATCTACAAGAGAGAGAGAGAGAGAGAGAGAGAGAGAGAGAGAGAGAGAGAGAGAACTGGGTGGGCGTATAAAAAAGGGAGATGGAGAGAGAGAGAGAGAGGAAAAGGAAACCCTCAGATGCCTAATGGAGGACTGGAAATATATTTACCTGAAAACGAAAACCAAATCAAAATTTGAGTCACCCTCAAGAGAGAATTCTAAAGATTTGTACTAATTGCTTCCTTGAAGAACATCAGTGTTATTAACATTATTATTACTATTCAGAAGATGAAACCTATTTATATGGAACAAGCCCGCAGGGGTCACTGGCTTTAAATTCAAACTTCCAAAGAATATGGTCTTCATTAGAAAGAAGTAACAGAAGGTAGTCGGAAGGTACAAAAAGAAGAGCTAACTTACTAAAAAAGAAAAAAAAATGAATAAACCAATTAATAAATAAGCAGATAGAAATGCGAGCAAATTTCTAAAATTTAATCGAAATCCTAGAAAACCGAATACATGGAAATATTAACGATACCGTAGGTGGCTAATAGGATAAGAGGTCAATGATTATAATGGATGTATATTATGAGGATAAAACTTTACCCCTAATTGCTCCCAGCCGAATGAGAAGACTATTAAAGCCCCAGAAATTGTTTTTTTTTTTATCAATATTCTTTCCTTTTCCTTCATAACAGGAGTAATTACAAGCAAAACAGCATTAGAAACAGCAGTCATAAAATATATATTAGCTATTAATTGTAGAATCACTGCATATCGAACAAAGACATTCCATTAGCATCATCAGAACTCACATTCTTTTACGTTGTATTTTCATAGAAGCCGCTTCTCTACGGAACAAACAATCTATAAAGAAGAGGAAACCGAATTCTGAAGTTAAATCTCATTGAAATCGTATTCTACCGCAAATCTATTTTAAATCTAAGAATTCGGTTGTCAGGAGAAAACAGGAATTTAGAAACTGAAGTTCCCTTCATGACGTTCTCCTCTGATATCCATAAACGAATATGGAAGCTACTAACTGGAATTTGCCATGACAAGAGTAGTGTCTGAAATAATGGCATGAAATTCTAAGTAACTCTCAAGCGGGAAATCAAGTTGGTTCCTTGAGTTACATTACCGCTACACGTAAAAGGTTAACAGGCTCAAAAATGAACAATAACTCAGGGAGTGTTTGTTACGATATTAAGGTGAAGACTTTGTGTTAATGAATATGCTGTCGAAAGGACGGTTTCCCTAATGGTACTACCCTTCTAATAAAATGTATATGACAAAACTAAAAGGGGGAATTTAATCCTCCGTTTTATTTTCTTCCCACAGCAGTGGCAATCGAAAACAAAGAAACAGCAGAAACCAAAGTAGTATTTGGAATCGATGTAGTAAATCAGCAAATATAATTTGCCTATTTATAACCATCAGGTTTAAAAATTAACGAAGACGAGAATATAATTCCACTAGAACACGAGAGATATAATTACTAATCGAATGCGCATTTGCCAAATATAATTACTAATCGAATGCTCATTTGCCAAAGAAATGACGACAGTTAACTACGCAGGAAACAACACAAGGATACGAGTTCACGAAATAATTCTTCTGAAACCAAAATAAGTAATGGCTGACACAATTAACTATTTTATAAAGCACTGGATTTCAATTACATAAACATTTACAAGCCACGTATCGACGTGAAAATATACAGATGTCACATTGGAAAAGACTAAAACATTTCGATTAATTTATTTTATCTTATTTATCTACTAGCACCGTAATATATTCTACGGAACGGATCTATTAATGAAAACGACAACCACGAAATAGAAACAATTTTCTGCCGGCAAGTTTATTTCCCAGCATACTTTACCGCCAAACATTTTGGAAACGCTTTGTGCAGTAAATCTGTTTATCTCCTAAAAGTGAAGAATAGGAAGACACAAAAAGTTGATGGATTACAAGTAAGATGCAGTATGGTTGTGAGTTGCTGACACCATTCAATTGGGTAATTCTAAAAAAGGAACTGGTTCTAATGGAATGGGAGAGAGGAATGTTACTGTTCCCTTGGATCAAGGTAAAGGTGATAAAGGCGAATGCAAGAATCATAGGGTCAGAACTTGACGTAGATTGCGAGGGATGATGTCTGGTAAGATAAGGAAGACAAATGGAAAGAACACTGATATGGTAAGAATGAAGAGTGTCTGGATACGCCAAAGGACGTGTTGAACAAGCTTTTGCTTAGAAATACTGGCGTGGTTAAAGTAAAGTGAAAAAGTTATGTATGGCTTATACTGACCTATATAAATCTTTTATCATGACTGATAAAGACGATACTGAGGGTGTCGAGACTATGGTGCAAAAGATGAGTTCAAACCAATTAATAATTTTTATGATTAAAGTGAAAAATGTGTTCGAATAATTGGGCAGCAGATTGCAAGAGGTCAAAAAGAGGATAACAGATGAGTCTGGAAAGTAATGTGGAATGGTTGATATCTGTAAATAATACCACACTGATAAAGGATAGTGAAGAGTGCTGAAATGGAAAACAGTTAGAATTGGTGACCATGCGATATGAGGGTGATGACCTTTCAGAAATCACGTGACTGGGTGCAGCGCACTCGGTTGCTATGCCATTCCGAAAAGGCGTGTCCGTGTGTATGTGTTCGTGGCGTGTGATGTACGGGGCCCAATGGTACGAGGTGCCAAAGAAGAGGACACACTCTTTGATTTCCTGTGTCGTGGTATAGAACACATTTGGAGAGGGCTCAAGGGCACACCCATCACAAGGTAGAGTAACCTTAAGACTTTGGAAAAGTTACCCTTTGAAAAGAGAGTGAGAAGTGTAGTGTGTACATTTTCATTTTAATTATCTTTTACATGTTGCAGTGATATAATAAATATGTCTCTTTATTTCAGATGGGTTCATGGCATCATATAAGAGAATAGGTTCTCTAAAAGACTTTGACCATTTAAATGCATAATTAATCAGACTGTGAGATTTAGGGAGCGTGATTACTTAATCTAGGTCAGGAGAGTAGAATGACAGTTTACGGTCTTTTAGAGGGTCAGACTTTATTCTTTTGTTTACTCCATTTTATATTCATATTGTTCCATTTAATAATTAGTTAATTTGGGAAATAAAAGTATATATTTGTATCTACGAGGCTTCATTAGCCCAGCTTGCATTTTTAGCTCTTGCAGAAGGATAACCAGCAACGAGAGGTAAGAGAGTTGCCTGTTTGTTTAATTTGTTTAAACGAGTGCCATGTAGTCATAAAGGTTTGGCAAGAGATATATATATATATATATCATATATATATATATACATATATACATATATATATATATATATTATATATATATATATATATATATACATACATATATATAATATATATATATATATATTATATATATATATATATATATATATAATTGCTTTTTTTTTACTTACTGTTGAGTAAGTAGATCTCATTCCACTTGGGAGAACTGAAGAGTTTAGGACCGTGGACAAAATTTGTAGTGAAATGAATCTGTAATAATCGCATTACAGATCTTTTATTCTACTGTGGGAAAACTTATCAAAACTCATATCTAGGATTGATTACAGTTTCACTACCTGTTCCGTTATTATACATGTGCAACCCGTGCATTAAGAGATAATGCGTATAATTTCGTCATAATCATTAAAAGATAAAGAGTATAATTTCGCCATAAGTATAATCATTCGAATTCATGGAAACAGCACAACTGCATTTCGTTTGAACAATCCTGCCGCATATACATGTGGCTACGTTACACTGCTCTCCGTTGTCCAGCTTTCTAGTTTTCTCTTTTTTTTTTATTTTTTTTTTTATTTAAATTGTGCCTGAGAAAAATTCCTATTAGCCGCCACCCCAATACTGCCTGAAATTTCAGATTTTTTTCCCCTCCTGTTCACTTCACGTTCATAACAGAAGCAGTGCCCTTGGCAAAAGGGCAAAAGTTTCACAAGTTTTCCATTTTACATGCAGTGTCAGACGATTCACCCTCTTTCTCTCCCGCTTCTGAAAACCCATTTGTCATAAAAAGAAAACTGTAAGTCACTGTTTTTCCAAACTGATAAATAATATCTAAATAATATCTACTGTCCCCCCAATTATCTTCTAAAACCTGTAACTTAGTTACTGAAGAAATTTTATATTCCGAGAAGTTAGCAAAACATGTCTAGCTCTTAAGGATATCGAATTTGCATACATCCTATATGCTTTCCTTAAAAAACTGTTTGATTTCTGTATTTAAGATAACTCATTTTTTTCCTTTTAACCATTTTCTTACTTGTCTTTTTTCCCTAAAACTGAGTGACCATTCCCTCTTAAGAAGCAGTTACCCTAGTCCGGTACTGAACCACTGGAATTATGCCAACCCTGCTTTTCACACGACAACCCCCGTCCTTCAGTGCATCACTTCACGGGTAACATGAGACTAGTTCCGATTCTTGTAAACAATTCAAAGTTATAGATTATTCTTGTTTTTTTTTCGTATAGAATATTTCAGTAAAGAGCTAGAAAACATACAGGTTCTTCATATTTTGCTGTAAATAACATTAGAGCCAACCCTTATTTCCGGATGTTTTCATCTCAGTACAATTTCGATCGATGGTTTGCAACATGGTCACATGCATTGGCAATCTATACCTGGACCCTTTTTAACTCTTCATACTTCTAAAAGCAATTCGAGATTATAGTTACATAAACATAAAATGGAAAAACCAGATATAATTAAAATCTTCGCTGTAAAAGAAAGACCCAAACACAGAAAAACAAAAACTGGGATGTATAAAATGACTGGAAACCGTGGAATTAGGCTGAGGTTTAAAGTGTAGTCTGGCATGGTCTCCCATTAATATTTACGATTTCTTATCATTGATTTATTGGCTATTCATTACAGCGACAAGACGGAGCGACTGCTCATAAATAACTGGTGGCACTCGGAAGATTGCAAACGGATGGCACTGATTTTGCACATACTATAAACATGCGGACGATTACTTAATGGTGCTCAAGTTTCTAAGATCAGATCATTGTTTTAAATAATTGTTGGCATCAAATCAGGGGAGGAATAATGAGGCAATCTTATCAGAATTGTCCGCAGAACTCTAATTAAACTTAAAAACTAATCGCTACTTTCAAAAAAAGACTGACGAGGAAAAAGTTAGTCTGTTGACTTAGAGATACATATTTTTTCGGGCAATATTATAAAAAAAAAAAAAAAAAAAAACTTGAAAATAAACAGTTCAGCAGGTGTTCATTTATAACCATGTTTAACTGAAAACTAAGATACCATATTTTTAGGATTGAAGCATATAAAAACGGACTTACTCATGGCACGGTATAAATCTTCATGTTAAATGTTAATGACTAAGTAAAGATATTATATAATATTTCAAGGTGAAAATTTTTATAAATGCTAAGGAAATTTAGGAATTTACGAAGCTCTGTCGGCAATTAGACTCCCTCATTTTAAAAGTGAGTGCATATATTAGAAGTTTCTGAACAAGCAGCTCTGGAAGGACTAGTAAAGTGCATGACCTTTCCATTTCTTTAAATAAATTTTTCTGTCGATAAAGCTGGCTTAGGCTAGTGAGGGGAATTTTTCTCGGTTGGGGAGAGTTTCGTTTCGGAGTTTGGGACTGGTTGCTACGGCTAAACAGTGACTGATGATTTTCATAATTATTAAAAAAATAAAGAACATTTGTATTTGAGATGCTAAAAAGTATACTGGGGACCATCATTTGTTTCACTCTTATCCACCGTCATATCCAGTTACTTGTGCTAATGACCTCACGGGAGCAATGACCAAACTGGTGACTGTACAGGGGAGACAGAGGGAGAGAGAGAGAGAGAGAGAATAACCATCTTTGCGGTGTAGAGAAAAGGATATAAGGCAAGAGTACATTAACTTACTACCTTATATCATAAAGATGACGCACCCTAAATTGTAATGGCAATACTCCAACATAATGAAAAAAGCGGTATTTAAACAATAAGGCTTTTTCGTTTACTGACACTTGCAATCGTTAGAACTTTTTGAGTTTTCAAAGACAGGTTTGGACACATAATTCTCTATATTTGTAGGTGTACTAAAGTACAGAAACAAACATTTGTGGATGCGCAGACAAATAGTATATGATGCTAGACTCTCTGCGTTGTTCTCGTCTAATGTCGCCACATCCCATTTACGTCCCGAGTCATAAATGCCACTCATAAACATATGGTTTAACCCAGAACCCTATTTTCAAAGATTAAAAGCCTACGCTCGCACAATCACAGAAGGGTTGGGGGTTCGGGGGCGGTCTTCACTGGTGAAAATTTATTGCCAAGATGTTGACCTAAATTCTAACAAATTGAATTACGTTAGATCAAACGTTTCAAATACAATTTTCTTACTTTCTTCTCATACTTTTCTAGTTAAAATTAAGTAAGATTTCAATTTTCAAAATCAACAAGAAAAATCTTATCACTAGATAGTATAGGTAAAAATTTGAATATTTTAATATAAAAAACTGTATGGACATTGCAAATATTGCAAGCACAATTATATCCATACGCACTCCAGTTGAGATATTGTGCAAGAGAGAGAATGTAAATAAAAAAAAGGAATAGCACTAATAACAACAGTGAGTTGGTTCACAGATTAGAAAATGAGGAAAATTGGAAAATTAGAATATAAGTTTTTTTTATTTTGCCCATTTCATCAGATCAGCTACCTAACATTAATAAACTCTGATTTCATTTTACCCTTTGCCAATCAGTTGTGTTGGGAGTCGAATTTAATGCAGGATACCGAAATGGCGTCTCCTATCAGAGCACAAACCACAAATTTTGACCAGGGCATTCTTAGGAGTGGCCCAAGGTCAAGTTTCCCCAAGATGATAATGACGCAAGGGCTCATACAAGCATTACACTTGAATGTGGCTTAAACGAAAGAAAAAATTTCTTAAAGATATAACAAGAAGTTACATAATTAGATGATATATTCACAATAAAAATATACTAAACCATGAATGTAAAATTATTTTTTGCATTTCCCTATATTAGGAAAAATTATGGTTTCGCATGGGGGCTGAATACATTTCGCTTAACCTGACCTCTGTATGTATGTATACATGTATGCGTACACACACACACACACACACACACACACACACACACACACACACACACACATATATATACTATTATATATATATATATATATATATATATATATATATATATATATATATAGTACACCACCCAATAACCATTCAGGCGCATTGAGCATTATTATTAAGAGTAGGACAGCAAAATGTTATATACCAGAATACATCCATAAAGCTTCATTGGGCATTGTGGGGAATGGACCTAGTTCAGGGTTTTTAGGGTGAAAAATATGAAAACCTAATTCCAGACTTCGGTTGGGATATGTAATGTTTTTTTCCGCTGTCCCGTATATGAAATAATTAAGGTTTGGCAAGCGGGATGGAAACGATGCATGGAAACCAGTTTATTTCATATTTTCCAAGAATAATCAGGTATTCTTACTGGAAACCAAGAATTTCACAGTCCACAGCAGTAACATAAATTTCTACAATGCTCTTCGCCACTGAGCAATATGCTTCGAGTGACTTTTTCCACTGACTATGCGAATTGTGAAATAACTTATATTACTATTACACCTAATGTAAGAATATCAATTTATATACTTTTTAGGAATAGACAAGCTTCTTTCAAACATAGTACTGACAGAGCTACTATTCAATTTAAAAAGTTCAGATGAGAGTCTCTAACTTTAATAATTACACCTACATTAAGGACTTATAAATATGCATACAAACAACTACCTAACCACATACATACATACATACATATATATACATACATATATATATATATACATATATATATATATATATATATATATATATAGAGAGAGAGAGAGAGAGAGAGAGAGAGAGAGAGAGAGAGACAGATATAAGCGAGTATATATGTGTGTCTGTTTGTGTATAACTTTTTTATACATGAGAAAGGTTAGGAATAAAACACTATCACCAAGAATAATGCTAGTCATGCTGACAAAAATCGACCAGTATCTAGAATACTCTTCATTGTAGAAAATGTTTTTCCTGTTGAACTTACATAAGAATTCAGATTTCATCAGATAAACTACCTTTTGAATAATGGAAATGAACGCTTACAAGGTTATCAAAATAAAAGTAGGCCAACACTTACAAATTGCCGAATGAGGTAACTAATGAATGTTGCCCTCACCAATTCCACAAGGATTTATCATCTAAATAGAAAAGTGATTCCTCCAAATTTGCTATTGTTTAATCGTCAGATATAACTTCATGAATACTATATTAAAGCCCCTTGCACCTTGATCCTATTAATTCTTTTTAATTCCGTTGCTGGCGTTTTATGTGGTTGAACGTTTGTCAGTTTGTGAATTACGTTTATCGATTAGTTATATTATGTATCTTTTGTCCCCTGGTACCATCTTCGATCTCCGCTTTATAATGTACCTACTCTATTTCAAGGATGGATGGAAATATATATATATATATTATATATATATATATATATATATATATATATATATATATATATATATATATAATATATAAAGAATAATTTACTTAGTGTCAGTTTTTGCAACTGCCTTCTATGTTTTGATCGGGGATGTCATTCAAGTTTGTTGAACATTTTATCAACATAATTTTGTTGAGGTCTCCAGAACATAAATATGCACATATGAACTGAAGTAATATATACTGCACTATATTCAGTATATATATATATATATATATATATATATATATATATATATATATATATATATATATATATATATATATTTAAGCCTAGACAAAGAAAACGTCGCGTCAGAAAACAAGGAAGAGAAATACAAGACGACCATAGTGAGAGATGGCGTGTGAGGGCGAGACTCAAGACTCATGATATTTTTTCAAATGACAAAAACAGAGAAAATGAGATCCCAGAGGATCGCCACCAGGCAGATAACAAGACAGACGATGTAAGGAGTTCTTTCCATCAAAGAAAAACACGAACACATACACACACACACACACACACGTGCGCGCGCACACACACAAACTCAGACGGGCTGCAGTAGCAGAGTATAAGGGATTATTCCCTTTACCCAAAAAAGAACGCAGTATTGCAAATGAGGCATCGTCAGTGCAAGAGAATTCGGAAGCGCGCGACAGGAAGACGTCGCGTCGGATTCAGACGCTCCTGTGATCTCACCTGTGTGAGTATTCTTTGTAAGCGTGCGTGGACGCTTGAAAGAGAGAGAGAGAGAGAGAGAGAGAGAGAGAGAGAGAGAGAGAGAGAGAGAGAGAGAGAGAGAGAGAGAGAGAATCTTCATGAATACCCAACCACAACGCAGCGAAATATTAATAAAAAAAATTTATATTCAAGAAGTTGAAAGAAATATAGCCCATCTTAATGAGTAACCAACTACAACGCAACTAAATATTAATAAAAAAAACATATTTAAGAAGCTGAGAAAAATATAACCTAAGAAGAACAAAAGACACTCGTAGATATGAAAAACTTCTGTAGGTAATATCCATCTCCTTTAAATCACAATGCATTTTGGAAAAGTTAAATCTGAGGTCATTTACTGGACATGATATATGGTCAATTAATACATGTCACCCAATCTAAAACTTGAGAAAAAACAAACATAAAGCTGATAAGCAAAAAGCTTGCCTCTGAAGTATTATGGCCTAAAACAATTTCCTCGAATCTAATAATTACTCTTCATCGAAGTCGAGCCGAAGCTTTTACAGGGTGCATTCTCCCAATTCCAAAGAAAATTAGATCAGAAAAGCCTCAAACACCGAGTCACGATGGTAGTAGGTTGTTCATGGGCTAAAACTGACGTAAAAAAAATAAATATATTTTGCTATTAGTTATTGAAAAAATATATCTTGTGCAACAACATATTATGGCTTCATTATGGGAAAGCATTAAAAGAGGGAGCCAAAACAATAGATGTCAACGCTAATGGCTTATCAATATCGAGAGATAGAAGATTAACGGCACAAATAATCAAAATTCAACCACTTCCGTTATGTGCATATCCTAAGACTTCATTACACATTTTTCCCCATCAGCAGTATCCACATACCAGGATGAAGTTAGACAGATGTCCTGCCGAACAAACAGGCTCAAGGGCCAAAGGCGTTTGGAAATGGTTATGGGGATAATTCTCTCAGCCATGATAACACACTTCTGACACCATTCTTTGAAACATGAATATACACATAATATATAACTATACATAAGTACATGTATATGCATTGTGTTTATACATAATCTATAACCTTAAATCCACGGTAGAAAGGCGAGTGAAACTTGTGAGTGTGAACTTGAAAATGTAGAATAAACTACGAAAGTACTTGTTCCAAGTCCCCAGTTTCGCTCACCTTTCTACAGTGGATTCAAGGATATTCTCAAGTCCGTGATCCTTCGTGCTAAATTATAGATATATATATATATACTATATATATATATATATATATATATATATACATATCTATATATATATATATATATATATATATATATATATATATAATATATATATATATATATACAAAATGTTGGGATCCGATTCACTTCAATCGATTCGGGAGGGAGACAAATTTAATTCGATTTGATGGTATCAAGAGGCCCAACATCACGGAGGGAGTGAAGAAGAGATCGATCTAATTTTGCGATACCTTGTAACCGTGGTTCTATCTATATCTTGATTTGATGCTAATTATGGCACTGAGAAAGGCCAAAAAAAAAAAAGATAAAATTAATTCCATAAACATCTATCTATTCGATTGAACGACCATTTAGAGATGAATAACTATTTTCAGAAACTAATAAAAAATTAATAAAAACGCAGTTACTATATGTTTATACACACAAAAAAGCCATGAGCAGCTCACCACAGTTCTCATTGTAATATATAAAAATTTAATTCATAAATAATGTCATGAAGAGTCAAAATTATTATAGGACGAATCTAACATAATTTTAACATTCATTTCTTTAGTTTTTTCTGTAATTTATAATGGTTATATTGGATTATACAGATATCAACTTCTAGGATATATATATATATATATATATATATATATATATATATATATATATATATATATATATATATATATATATATATATATATATATATATATATATAGGTTACGTGGGAGCTATTTACATTAGATAATGATAAAGTGAAGCATAAAATTCATGCATGTTTAGCAAACTTGTGCCATGAGTGTAAATAAAGCACAGAGGGCGTAGAGATTCGAAGAACTTTATGTTATCGCCAAAGGGAAGGTATTTTAAAATCCCCCAAATCGCAATCCCATATATCTAAAGTAATCATATGTTTAATATATATAAAAAACACTATTTTCAATACAGTGAACTCGAAAAACCTTGCATTAGAGTTATAAAAGGTGAACTAACCGTAGAGGAAACTGAAATCGGCATGTTATCAGATTTGTATACTTTTACTGGATATTTAATGACTTCCACTTCTTCTTTCGTTCTGTCTTATGAAAACAGAAATCACATCACTCAATTCGAAACTTACTGCTCAAGTACGTTTTCAGACTGGAACTGTCTCCCACCCACACCCATCCCCAGAAAAAAAACCCACCCCCTACACATGATAAACTATTGTAAATCAAAGTAAATCTTCATATCTACTACATAAAGTCTTCACTATAATGAGCACCCGTAAGATTTTTACCCGGGTATAGAAGCAGGAAAACCGAGCGTTTTTCTTGCGTCAATAAAATAGCTACCATTCATAGTAAATGGATCGAAATAATAATCCCTTTGAGGTCTGGAAAATGATTCGAACAAACATTTATTCCGGTACTTCAATATCCGCTGTCCTATGTCTGTCTCCCTTGGGATCTTTCTTTGCTCACAGAACCGCCTCTGGAGTTTCCCTTGACACAACTAACTGTAAGAAGGGTAAAAGAAATCGAAAGGAGAAACAAGATGCAAATAAAATTTTAAAAAAAGAAAAGCTGAGAGAAAATGAGGGTACAAAGAGAAATGATGCTGCAAATGAGGAACAAGGAAATAATCAGATGATAAAGCCTACATAAAACTAAACTAAACGCACACTGAAGAGAGGATTGTAAACACAAAAAAAAACAACAGTTATTAAATAGTATATCACAGCTGGATGACAGCACAATCGAAGAAAGAATAGGAAAGGAAAAGCAGACAATATAGTATGAGGGGTGACGAGAATAGATGGTTGAGATAAAAGGCTCTGGGACAAAAGAAGATGGCTGGAAGTATTTCCACCCCTTTTTGGTTCCATTCTTTAAGGAGATAATAGGAGGGAAGAAGATTGCAGACGGCAAAAGACAAAGGAGTATGAGAAAGGTCACCATCAGTAGGAAGGAAGAAACAAAAATGCTAACAGAGATAGGAATGGGAAATACCTTGAACGAAAAACAAACAAAGCAACTTTCTGTAACAGCCAAAAGACAGCGAAGTGCATAAAGGCATTTTACTGACAGTCAAAACAGAAGAGCGGGTCTGAGACTTCGAAGGCGATTGTAAATAACAGGAACAACTAATAACTGAATCGCCCTGACTGCGAATGGACGTTAAAAATTGTACCTAATTCGTATGCAACATATTTCATATAAAAAGAAGAAGAAAAATGAAAACAAATAGTTTGAAAATTCAATAAATACATATATGGACAAGAGAAAATACGGCAGAATGCCACGCTGAATAAATAAAAAAAGAGAACAGAATTTACTTGATAAAATGATAAAGGGCGGGATTTTGCATTCCAAATCTGACCACTATAGGAATGAGAACCTGATAAAGAAGAACCCATACTAAAAATAAAGTTGAATAAAATAAAATAGGAATAAAAATTCATCTTGACAAAATCAAAATGTTCCGGCTTCAATCAGACTAATTCCGGTATTTCATTCATGCACTATTCACTGCTTCATCCGAGAATGCCTTCCGTGCTTCATTCAGATTGGCTTTAACCGGATAAAAGTTCTTTCATTAATTAGTCGATACGAGAAAAAGAGTTCATCAACTCTTGTAACTTTTGTACTCAACACATTTTTTTCACGTTCTTTATTAGTACGTTGACGTACTTGCCAATGATACTAATGGGCATTAGAAAAAGAACCCTTGGTATATTAAGGATGTTGAAAAATTTGCAATAGAAATAAATATATATTTTACTGATTATTTTTTTAACGTAAATATCTCTCAACTGCTTTTCTATATTTATTGGGAAGATGCAAATGTAATTTCAAGGACACGATTACCAAGATTACAAGTAGAACTAGCTACGTAAAGATAACAACGCTTTCTATCACGATTCAATTTAAGCTTTAAAATTATTTATGCTACTCCAAAAAATCCCACGTTCCTTCAAGGAAGGACAATGGATGAGATTTTCTAAAGGTACCTATTCATATCGAAAAAAAACCATTATTAGCTACTTTTCCCTCACGAGAAACTACAGAAACTTCGTTCAACCTTAGTAGCTTTAACGATACCTTACAATATTCTGTGAGAGAGAGAGAGAGAGAGAGAGAGAGAGAGAGAGAGAGAGAGAGAGAGAGAGAGAGAGAGAGAGAGAGAGAGAGAGAGAGAGAGAGAGAGAGAGAGAAAACGCTCTCCAAAACTTGGACCTATATTTTAGACATGTTATTGCATGTGCATGACTTTTTAAGTAAACCTTGGCTGTTTTATAAAAGAGGAAAGCCTCGTTAGCATAATGGTTTCTCCCAATATTTTGGACATTCGATTTTACTTACAAAAAGAGACACGGAAGCGTTACTTTCGCGCTACCACCCCTTGCTATAAAAAAAATTGCTTTATGTATATTTTATTATATCATAAACAACAATATAAGAGGCAGCTAAATGGTTACTGGGGCCAAATGAAAAGATTTACTATCTAAAAAGATGCAAAATGTTTTGGAAGAAATGCAAAGAAAATGTTAAATCATTACACATATATTATTTTCTTAAGTGCTTCATGTTAGAAACCCTTAAAATGGTACTTTTCTTGATTAAATTCTGTAAAACCCAGATTTTTAGACTTGCATAATCTAAAGCCTAAACTTATAAGATGCCGCTTTTAAGCTATACTTTATGAATATACAATACTATTGGCAGTTACAAAATGTCTAAGCTATGAGGTGAGGCTGTTGTCAATGCTTGTCAATGAGGGAGTGTTACATGGGGGTGGGGGGTTGAAACTCCGGTAGAAAGAGCGTTACATAATACATATATGAATGGACCCTTTAGGAAAAAATCTATCGGCTGAATAACTTGGTACTTAAATATGATTGATGTAATAAAAGAAAAATTATCTTTAAATAGCGTCCACTGACTTGCACAGAATTCTTAGGCCCTTTCATGGAATATAACGACACGGAAGACATTGCCCAGTGAATCTTTTCAAAGTCAAATAACCATCACTCTCCACTAGGGTTACTGAGGAAGATATCTCCAACAATCAAAAATAAAGAATAATCTCATTACATTATCAGCTTCATGTTGTAGTTACATACATTCTGAAGGATGAAGATAGCGAGAACAAAGAATTTCTATAACAATTCGTGATTACGTATTACTAAAGAAATTGAGAAATATTGAATAAAATCTACAGGAATGGCAAAAAGAATTTATTTTCCGGATTAGTGTTCCATAAATATTCATCCAGTGGAGAGACTGACAAGGGAAGAATAAAAGAAAGAAATGCAGACGCTGCAGGAGGTAGAGTCAGTTTTCGTAAAAGGAACAAATAAATACTACCTGAGATCAAAAAGACAGAAACAATGGAAGAGAGCGATTAGTATGTTATCTTTTCTATTCTGTTCTTAAAATATAGAGATAAGACAAATATGACATAGGCCACTAGTGCTATGTAGGGAGTATTAGTTTCATGGCATTACCTACAGTAAAGGACACTTCACAACAGATAATTGATCACCAAAAGGCAAATAAACGCAACGGTGTAGACATCTTGCTGACAGCCAACGCATAGTAATTAGAAAAAGAAGTGACATATTAGCTTTGGGAGTTCCAGATAACAGAAATATATACATTCATTAACTTCAACCATTTTCCGTTGTGAAGTGAGTATACGAATTGATGTGTGCTCAAGTTTGAGAAACAGAAACATTCAAAAACCTTCAACTAAAAAAATCTTGAAAGAACATCATAGAAGTTATCGATACAGAGGGAAGTAAAAGAAGCTTTCTTATACCCAATCTAGAAATTGGTTTACGTGAAAATATCCTTCCAAGTTACTTTACTACAACCAATTCCATTGCGTTTATCTTAGCACCTCTCACAAAGAAACCATTCATTGCAGATTGGTTATAACGATAAAATGTTTCAACTTCAATCAAGTTGGGTTTGGTGGCTGTTTTGTGCTTTTTCATTTGCCAACTGACAGGAACAAAGGTATTTCGGCAGGAATTACTCTAAGCTGAGATGAGGTTTCATTTTCGCAACATAGTGTCAGACTCATCAAACGTTAACCGCTCAAATTCTATTGAATGCGTGAAATTACTTTTGAATACTTAAAAAAATCAGTGAACACGTATGAAAGCACAATAAGAAACTAAAGAATGGAGTAATTCCAACGATATTTAAAGGGAACTTTTCCTCAAGATATCCATCCTGATTAGACACTGTTGCGACCTTTAAAAAAAAAACTTTTGTATAAAGCACGTGAATGTCATGCTTTGTTAGATAACATTGCTTTCTTTTAGTTAAGCGCTGTTCTACGTAACTCTTTTCATCGTAATGGCATTTATAAAGTACAAAAGTATTCAGAGGAAAAGCCTCCTATGTTATCCCAGCAACTCTAAGAAAACATTTCTTCTTTTTCTATCGAGATTATACACGAACACGCACACAAATGTGCAAGTATGTATATATGTATGTATGTATGTATGTATGTATATATATATATGTGTGTGTGTGTGTGTATGTGTGTATATATAGACATATACATAATATATATACATATATAAAGAGAGAGAGAGAGAGAGAGAGAGAGAGAATTTTATTGACCACACGATTACAATATTTCATTAATTACAACATTTTCATCTTACAAAAGATCATATTTTGGATCTAATTAATAACAATAATTCCAAACAAAAGATGGTAGAGCTAAAGAGCACTGCAAAAATAAAAATAACTATAAAGATGACATTCAATGACAGTTAATATCTAATGAAATATACTGACACCTACAAGCAATGTCCATGACAACGACGGACTAATATATACACTGCCGTCGTAATCCGCGACATCTTCATACTAATTTGGAATATGTATATGTGTATGTGTATGTATATATACATATATATATATATATATATATATATATATATACATACATATATTATATATATATATATATATATATATATATATATATATATATATCTCGAGCTACAATGTCCTTTAATATCTCATTCGCTCTACCTCGGAATAATATATTTTCATATAAGCTTAACCGAAGGGGAATTTTTTTTCTCGATAATAGACTTGCCTGGACCGGGGCGCGAACCCACGGAGCCTTTCAAATCCAGGAACGTCAGTGAAGCTTTACCTACTACACCACCGCAAGAGGCGGTGGTGTAGTAGGTAAAGCTTCACTGACGTTCCTGGATTTGAAAGGCTCCGTGGGTTCGCGCCCCGGTCCAGGCAAGTCTATTATCGAGAAAAAATTCCCCTTCGGTTAAGCATATATGAAAATATATTAATTCCGAGGTAGAGCGAAGGAGATATTAAAGGACATTGTAACTCGATATATGTATATGAATCACGGAAATGTGATATGACTTATATATATATATATATATATATATATATATATATATATATATATATATATATATATATATTAAATAAGGCATATGAGCATGGCGTTTCAGTGCTGTGCAGTTGCAGGATGAACGTAGATAAGGGAGCCTGATACCGGACATATCAACATAAGATGGATAAAGATAATGATTAGAGATATTTTGTCTTCTAAGAATATCGACAACTAAAAGAAGATTAAAAAAACATGAGACCCAAGAAATAAAAGTGAAATAAACGGTTGAAAGATCTAAACTAATATAATAATCTCCCACACCTAAAAGTAACTTATCAATGAATACATTATCCGTCTTACATTATGAGATTGAAGGGTAACACTTCGTCAGAAAATGCTTCCCTCAGTGTTGCCATGTTTACATTGCCCTAAAAATTTGTTAATATAAAACAAAATTCGAAAAAATCACTGAAATTAAATTACTAAGGTGCAATTATTAACCGGATTTTTGTACTTATATTTCACATAATGTGAACTAATAAAAATAATTAAATGAATCTTCTAATTCCCCTGACATGCCTTCTCTCAGCTTAAGCCTTACCCAGCTGTCTTCAAAAGCTGGTGTGTAGACTAATTACCTAAAGTTTTGAGCCGACTGAACTCCAAAGAATGATGCCGAACTGTCGAAGAGAAGTAAGTCTCCGTACACTAAATTTTTTGTTTGTTCGTGTTAAGGGATAAGCACATCAACATAGTACTACTGCAATTTCTAAACTCTGACGCACACTATATAGAACTTGAACCACTCTCAAACAACCAATGTTGTTAAACCATGGATACGTACAAAGCACAAATAATACACGCAGAGGTTAACAATGCTATGGCTTTGACATAGCATTGATCCTTCATTGTGGATTTAATTAGTTTTTGGAAAATTGGCTGTGGCTTGGTACTGTCACAAGCACACCAGAGTTAATAATTCCTGGAATTTCTAATATAACGTTATATTCATACGGAATCTAGAATAGCAAGTTTATTCACCCATATCATAACTGCGATATCAAATTCTCAGATATCATTTGTAGTTATTTTTTACCCATGTGAATATACCCGTAATCCTCAATACTTAGCAAAATAATCTGGTATTCAAGACACTGTTGTGCAGGCTTAATTAAAGATATTTACCAAAGTTTTCCCAGCAATTTTCGATTCTATTTCATCTTATGATCTATAACTTCTGAAGCTGACTTGTAACCTACATTCATAACTATCGAGGCATAATTATTTATTTTCCTGTAGGTAATTTATATGTAAATAGGGTCGATAACTGCCGATAATTGCATTATGCATTATAATGATTTAAATCAATTGTTCAGATTGTTTATCATCACTTTATAACAGGACAATAATGTAGGACGATTTTTTGTATGATCTCTCTATTGTCACTAAAGTAATTAATTATACCTGTGTAAAACAATTGTAATTAATAACATTAATCCAAGGAAAAATTCATATTTTTATATTCGTGCTCTTCTTCACAGCCACTCTAAACTCAACGAAAATTGAACAGTTCTTTCAAGAACATCCACACTCGCTTGTTTGTCACGTACTGTATTCTACTGAAGTGCAAATGACGTACGTCCAGTGAAGAAACTTCGGGAAAGTCCCCCTGATAAGCTCAGCCAAGGTGAGCCGGATTTAAGTGGCAGACCATATTTTCCTATAAACTTTAACATCAGCTTGTTATCTTAAAATCGGATAAAAATCGGTTCATTCGTTACATTCTGAGATCTTGTCTGAACTAGGTTAGTGGACCGTCACTAATGAAAGAAGCTCCAATGCCATATTATTGTCATTATTCTCACCTTCAGTAGCCACATCGTCAATATCACTGGTTACAAGATTAGGAAAAGCATCCCATTTTTTTTTTCTTTTACACAAGTCGAGGTTCTTTCAACTGATATCAACCTCTTCCAGCATAAAATTTTCTTTGTTCTCATATTTAATTTTCCCATGCGGCAAGGGAACTCCATCAGTTCGTTTCTCTTAAAAAAGCAAGACCGTGCTTGTTCTGGTAACTGATAATTACCACTTCAACTCTCATGACCTTGAAATTCTTGACCATGCATTTAAAGCTAAGTCTCAAAGCGTTTAGTAACAGATCTGATAGCCGGTGGATTGATAGAATCAGAGTTTCATAAATATTTTGAATGTGGTGTTTCAGTATATATTCCCATTGACTCAGACCCTCTTAATTTACTTGCATGGAAAGGTTCTTCGTATTTGTCAACAGCGGCATTTGCTCATGGGTATTCTGCGTATCATTACCAATGCTACTTACAAATTATATAAAGGCTATATAATGATTCGGAATTTTCGCTTATAAATCGAGTAACCCTTTAAATAGGTATTAAAGTGTTTGTTACTTTAAGAGATAGGGACATCTTACTCGCATGGAAAGGTTCTTCGTATTTGTTAACAGCGGCATTCGCTCATGGGTATTCTGCGTAACATTACCAATGCTACTTACAAATTATATAAAGGCTATATAATGATTCGGAATTTTCGCTTATAAATCCAGTAATCTTTTAAATGGGTATTAAACTGTGTTACTTTAAGAGATAGGGACATCTTATCAGCGAGTTTAAAGGCATAAAATCCTTATTTCTCTGTTGTGAAGTGAGTACTGCCTTATCCGAAGAGGAATATAATTTTGGTTTTTAAGTTATTGTTCACAAGCTTCAATTAACCGGAGCCTTTAAGATTGTGTTTGGTATCCAAATGCTGACTGCAAACATTCTGTGAGCGATATCATAGATTAATAACCGAGTCATTTTGCTCAAAGGTAGAAAAACATAAAAATACGAGATAAATAATTATTTATATATACTTGCAGATCTATGGCAAACTGTATCAGTGGCGTGCTGCCATTAAAACAAAAATCGATAAAAGAAACAACTTCTTAAGGGCAGCCACAACTGTGACAATACCCGCCTTAATAAAAATAACTAAATGAAATTATTAGGACTGAAGCTACAAAAATCTGGATTATTTACAATGATCATCAGTTCTTAACAATCCTTCCTCATCCTTTCTGTCCACTTTACAACTGAACGAAAAAGACTGAAGTCAAGTTTGATAATGACCAGTTTCTGACCACTGTTACTTATTTTCGTGTTTATTCAGAACAATCGATATATTCTTCAGCCGAACCATTGTCACTTTGCAATATCACTTATTTTGTTAGTGATCCATCAGCCCTAATAACAATCCAAGAAAATCCAAGTATGGTTGATGAATAACAGTTCACGCTGAAACATACACAAATGTGGTATGCTTCTGTACACGTTTGGAAAACTGTAGTTAAACAGCGCTTATTGTTTGTTTTTCTATATCATTTCGGAATGAAATAATACATGATAAAACATTAATTAAAGACTTCTGTAACTGCTGAATAAAAAATGTAAGACCAGCGAAAAAACTAGTCATTCCTTATACTAGTAGTTCGCCATTAGAATTACAAATTCTAATGGCCTGTCCACGTAACCAATGGCAATCTTTCACTAAAGTGAATACAGGCCAGTATGCAGCATATCACTGAATAGTCGTCGTATCTAGATAAGCGAAAAAAGCAATAATAAAAGCCATAAAAACAATCTCTTTTTTTCCAAATTCCAAGGTACGTGGACATCATAATATATTAAAAGTCTTAAGGATTTCATTTCCATTAGACAGTGCTTAGATTACGGAATAATTCATACGATTAATTTACCAATAGGGAATAATAGATCTCTCGTAAAACTTTACATCACCAGTTCATTAATTAACATTTAGTTTTATATTGACGAACATATCCATAATGGATCGAAATGACTAATCATGAAGGATGTGATCCATTAAACTGACAACAGTCAGTAGTCTGCATCTGCCGCTTAGATTTAGATATTTCTCTCTGTCTACTTATGTAGCATCCATGTTATCTTAGTTTAAAGTTTATAATAAATCTGATTATTAATTTTCGATAAGATAAATTGATCTCTAGATAGGGTGACTATCCTCTAAATTTCAACCAGATTTCTAGATAAGGTGACTATCCTCTTAATTTCAGCCAAAGAAAGTATACAGAACTGAACGTATAACTTTTTAAGGTAACCTAACCAATGGACATATACTTATAAAATAAATTACAATCACAATGTTTAATACATATAAAACTAGAGACGCAAGCAAACATTATTCATGCTCAAACAGCTGTAGACAAAAAAAAAATCTGTCTGGATACAATTACACCATTATTCATTTAGTGGAATCCTGGTTGTTAACTATTCACGACTCGATTCTCATTACAAAAACAGAAAGGACTTAATGACAGATGTCTCTGTTGTCAGTGATGGAATCTTATTTCGCGGAATTAGTAAAGAAAAAGTTCACATTTGGCAAAATAAGAATTTGAAACCAGCAGGCTCAATCCTCAGCCTAATTAGCTCTGACATGTGATAACTATTTACAAAGCGCGCCCCCTTGAAAGCGACCCCTCCCACCTTGCTTCATGAAATTAAATAGTTCACCTATCGATCACAGCAGTGGGCACCAAAGCACTAATTAAAAAAACCTGACTGAAAATTATCTCTTAATTTTACAGAAAACATTTTGGAAACCATATTGGCATTACTTTATTCTTCCCTGAATATATGTATGAATGTATGTAATTATGTGTATGTATACATACATATATATGCATATGTATGTGTATATATATATATATATATATATTATATATATATATATATATATATATGTATGTATGTATATAAAGTATATTCATATATCTATAAATGTAAAATGTGTGTGCATAAACACATGTGCGCGCACATATGCTTACATATATGTAAATAAATGTGTGTATACACACACACACACACACACACACACATATATATAAGAGAGAGAGAGAGAGAGAGAGAGAGAGATCGCGAGAGAGAGAGAGAGAGAGTAATTCTGGTACGGGTACAATTTAGAGCAGGTGCGTCCATAAGAGTCTTAGCTGAAGTAAGTAATAAAATCTATATAACCTTTTGATTTCACAAAATACGACACCAAAGATTGCAAGCTCTTTACTTTGCAGTCTTTTGCTCGACAAAACAGGTACTGAAAACATTTCACGTCGCCTTTCTCGATCATGTGACAGACGAATTTTCATGATACTACTCAGTTCCCATTTATTAATAAAATGTTCTCTTCAATATTACCATTAAAAACGTGAAAGTTGAGTTACATGGCACAACGATCACCCAATCCCTTGAGGTAATTAAAATAGACGTTTAATTGGCGTAATTATTTTTGGCGTTGTACCAGAGAAATAAAAGTATTTCACGAAAGGTTTTTACAAATGTCACTTTAAAATTAGAAATTGCTAAAATATGAAATAGCTCTTGGATATTATTGTCTAATAAAGTGCATAATAATGTATATTTCTGTCATCGTCTTTGATAGGTTTAGTGAGTTATTTTCTCCCTGAATTTATTAAAGGTTAACGCAACCGACGCTGCTGACCGAAATAAAACGAAAGCAAAAAAAGAAAAAGTGTCAACTTCCTTTTGATGCTTGCATCAGCTTTACACTTTGCTACATAATTTCACCGCAACATAATTATTATCACCATCGCCCCAACGCCGTGCACTCCGTGTAATTCCGTCATTCACGATTCTTCTGAGTTTTTTTTTTTTTTTCACAAACCTCCACTCATCTCCTGTCTCAAGTCTCAGTTTTCATCCAAATCGTTGGGTATTCCAACTCTTGTGATGCCCAAAGGAACCCAGCCACTATAGCAATATCATTAAATGTTGTCCCGGAACAGAATAGCAGGAAGAATATGTCCAAGCCATCTCCATTTCACCACCCATTCATCATCATCTAATACACATTTGTATTTCTCCCTTACGTATGTTTTCTAACTCTCTTCTGCTATTGTTAGATTTTACGGTAGTGTCTTATCCGTTTCGCAAACAGATTGTAAGTACTAGAGTCATGCATAATCTCTCTTCCGTATCCACTATCGCTTGACTTGCATTCTAATGCTTGCCAACCTGTTTATTGTTTCACACACACATACGCATGCACATATATATTCACAAATATTATCCCATTAAAATTGTTTTATATCTAGTCCACTATGCCTCGGTAACTAAAAAGTTCTTGCTCCCCGGCAGGATTCGTACAATGATAAAGAGTGACTTTGGCCATTGAACCGGCGTCGTCAACGACAGGAATCCTGCCGGTGACGACGCACATATCAATTCCCCTTGGGTGTATGTTATTCCTGAGGTATAGCCAATCAGATATTAAACGATATATGGTTCCTTGATATATATAAATCACATATATACACACATATTAGATAATAATTATTATATATATTATATATTATATATTATATCTATATATATAATTCTATACATATATATGGGTCCTTGATAGATTAGAAATACACCATATATACAACATATTATATATAGAGAGTATATAAATATTATTATATATATAATATATCATTATTATAATATCTATATATATAATATGATATGATACCCCTATAATAATATACACACACACACACTATATATTACTCATAAAAAATCACCAACTGCAGTTCCATAACATATAGAAGTAGGGTTGCGAGTGTCGATCTTACATTTGTGAAAACATAAATAATGTCACATTACCTGATACCTGAAGCCTGATATTTTTGAATTTTGGTTCTCTAGTGTATTCTCCTACCTGGAAAGTAAAATAAAACGGTCTTAATAAAACAATTTCATCGTGTCTGCTGAAACAAAATCATATCACAAAGTCTTAAGATGTCTCTAGCTTTAAGTAATGGCTAGTGATTATTTGAGAAATTTTCAATGTTATTGTAAAGTTAACAAAAATCAAAGCCAAAAAAATATTTTCATTGGTTTGAGTTTTGATATACTATAATTGGCAACACAAGATCCCCAACCTAATCTTAGTTTTAACCTCCTCTATATATTATATATATATATATATATAGATATATAAATATATATATATATATATATATATATATATATCTATATATATATATATATGTATATATATATATCTATCTATATATATATATATATATATATATATATACACATATATATACTATATATTACTGAAACTGCAAAACCTTCTATCACTAAACGTAATTTTGTATAAACAAGGAAATACATGACTCACAACGTTTCGATCATGATTAAGTGGATAACTAATTCCGTGCCTTTACCTTAATTCTTCCTCTTACGACATTATTGTCAGTCCATTTCTGGTAACATATTTTAATCGATATAATACATTACAAAAGTATTTTGATCATTATAACACACACACACACACACACACACACACACATATATATATTAATATATAAAATATATAATATATATATATATATATAATAATAATATATTTATAATATATAGATATATATATATATATATAGAAATAATAATATAAAATATATTATATATATAATATATATATATATATAATATATATACAAATAACTAAAATTGAAGATTCCATGACATTTAACCTAAGGAAATTCATAATACAAAAGATGAGTGTAGTCAGGCGCTATTATTTACTCTCTTTACTACTACTACTCTACTATTACTACTACTACTACGACTACTACTAACTAACTAATAATAATAATAATAATAATACAAATAATAATATAATAATATAATAATAATAATAATACTCCAGACGAGTAAGGGTTCATGTTGCTGAATTCTACTATTTTGCCTACTTTCAAGCCTAACAAAGATACCTGGCGTATTCAACAGCTTTCCGGATTTTCCTAAATTTTATCATTTCTCTTCCTTTAGGCCAGGAGTACACGAGCCACTCTGTGGCGACACAGAGTGGCTCCTGTACTTCTGGCCTTGAGGGATTAAGCAACATGCTCTTCCTTCTCAAGTCTTCAAGTTAAGTCTAGGCTAGAAAAGAGCATTTAGTTGAAGTTTCCACTGGGCTATGTGCTTGAGTAGAAAAAAAAAAACACACACACACACACACAATAGCAAGACAAGAGCATCATCTCTGCTCCAACCTACGTGACAAGTGAGAGCCCTAAGCTTTATTGTTAACACTAACGTTGGACAATCTTCAAGCAGTATTGCGGAACCTGATGCTATGGTTCAGTCTAGATCTCATTCCCGACAACGCAAATTTTGTTTCAAGAAAATAACTACTTGAAGAATGAGACTGGAGCGAAATCCCGCACTAAAATACATCCTTTATTCAGGTCGGAAATGAGGCATATCCGTTACTCCGTATATAATGCGTTCATTCTAAAGGAAAAATATAGATTATGTGAAAGTTGCTGCTTATCCTGATAAGGTGAATTTAGGTTGAAGGTTGCTCTCCCTGAATATTTGTGCACAAGCTTGTTACAGACCAGGATATTCTAGATGGTAGCCAAAAATATGCAATGCACTTCCACCCTAATGGTATTTACCTTGCATTTTTATACATTTTTATGTATTCATCTAATTATCAAATTATTTTTTCTTTCTTAATAAGTGGGTTCTCATAATTAGTATTTCCCTTTGCTTCCTCTTACTTCTTCCTATTGTACACCATATTCTTTGGAGGATTGAATATCAAGTCAAGGTCCCTGCGGGCTTGTTCCATATGAATAGATTTTATCCACAGGATAATAATAATAATAATAATAATAATAATAATAATAATAATAATAATAATAATAATAATAATAATAATGTTCCCACTACTCATGTAGTAGCCATGATTCCCATGACAAAACTGTACAAGATGGATGCTGGATACCAACTAAAGAGAGGAGGCAACAGAAATAACCATCTCATGTTCATGGATGACCTCAAGCTGTATGGTAAGAGCATCAAGGAAATAGATACCCTGATCCAGACTGGAAGGATTGTATCTGGGGACATCAGGATGGAGTTTGGAACAGAAAAATGTGCCTTGGTCAACATACTAAAAGACAAAGTGACAAGGACTGAAGGGATATAGCTACTAGATGGTAATAACGTCAAACATAGATGAGACAGGATGCAAATACCTGGGAATAATAGAGGGAGAGGATATAAATCACAAAGAGATGAAAGACATGATCAGCAAAGAATATATGAAGAGACTTAAGGCGATACTCACGTCAAAACTCAACGCCGAAAATATGATGAAAACCATAAACATATGGGCGGTACCAGTAATCAGATACAGCGCAGGAGTAGTGACGTGAACTACGCAGAATAGACCAGAAAACTAGGAAACCCATGACAATACATAATGACATTATTTATCTATTTATTTACTTATTTATTTTTGCCGAGCTAGTAAAAGGATACCAGACACCAAAGAAGAAGGACGTTAAAAGATAAATAGATTCATGCAAACCATTTTGTTTTAACAACAGGTGTCCGCGATCAGTCATGAAGGCCAGTCGGTGCCACATTTTCATCTTCAAGAGGATGTACCCTTACATGAACTCCAAAGAAGTGAGCTGTACAAAGAACTGATTGACGGAGCATTTTTGTTACTGACGGCCATATTCAATTATCAATTAACTTTTAATCATGGCTATCATCACCCTAGTTTATTTTCAAGGTATGTACGTAGCTGACTGCATCACGAGGAAGAGAGAGCCTGGTTTAGTGTCTGACGAAATGTCAGAACATTCATTCAACTAGAGTCAAACCAATACAGATCCTTACCGTTGAGAGAGAGAGAGAGAGAGAGAGAGAGAGAGAGAGAGAGAGAGAATTACTACTATAAAATAAGGTCGCAGCACTAGTCTTCATTGTAGAACAAGAGAAAGGGGGGGGCGGGGGGGGGGGTTAGCTGTAAGGATTTAAATTTAAAAGGCCAAAGTCATAAAAATCACGTAAAATTCTACCCAACATAATGCTCTGGGTTTATAGAATTTAGCTGGCATATAAGGCTTCAGCATTTTTGTAAAGATTCTAAATCAATTTCCTTTCAGAATAAACTTTTAATAAATAAAATCTTCTTTACGACAAAATTCATTTTATATTAAGAACTTAAACCACCCCACACATCATATGTATGAAGTCAACAATATTCTTTATTCAAGACTGTTATGGAATATATGAACATATCATAATTGTATTTCAGTTTTTCAAGACAACGTCAAAACATGACTGAGTGACTGAAGTGCAATTTCCGAGTACATGCAACCTCAATATATATACAGTTTTATATATATATATATATATATATATATATATATATATATATATATATATATCTGTGTGTGTATGTATAAATATATATAAATATATATATACATATATATATAAATATATAATATATATTATATATATATATATATATATATATATTATATATATATATATATATATATATATATATATATATATATATATATATTACATATATGTGTGTGTACGCGCGCGCGTGTGTGTGTGTGTGTGTGTAATACGTACGTATTAATATCACAACAGGGAATTTTTTAACATCCTGAAAAAAAGTAACAGTTTCAGTCCTAAATATCAACATATTAAAATACATTTATGAAACTTAAAAGAACAAAATATTGAAATAAATGTAATTTCCATACTGATTTGTATGGAAATAACGACCCTTTGTATAAGAACTCCCGGAAACAACCAATTAACATTCGATGAACCGCTTTCTACAACTTATGACAATTATCTTGATCTTGAAAAGGAACAATGATAAAGGCAAACAAGTCTGAAATATGAATCGCACAGAGGGGAGAAGCCCGCAATATAGTTAGAGGGGTAGGAATCCTTCTCAGTCATCTGACAAATGTACCAACACCCTTAGCCAAACCGTGCTTCTGCATATGAATGCATTCCCTGGAAACAAAGTAAGTTTAAAACGTACAGGAAAGTTCATATGAGGGATCTGCAAGTACAAATCCATGCAGCCTTACGTGAATGTATATGTTTTTCTGCCAGTCTTTTTCGTTAGGAAAGTAAACAAACAAACAAACACAAACATATATATGTGTGTGTATAATCATCAAGTTACAGATGTTATATATAAATCACGGTGATGTGATAAAATAAATTCATATGATTATATATACATACACACACACCACACACCACACACACACAACACACACATTATATATATATATATATATATATATATATATATATATATATATATGTATATATATATGGTCAGCTACCTCCATTACCATTTAAGCAACACCTTGTCTACACAATGAACTTCCGAATTATCACTTATGTTAAAGTTACATTACCGTTAAATGGCAATATTTAATCATATTCGTGTATTATATTACTGTTTACGCCTTAACGCGCGCGCATGCACACACAACCCACAACAAACAAGCTTTATTTCCTATTTAGACGGGGGGGGGGGGGGGGGGGAGGGGGGGGGGGGCACTGAGATCTTGCAAGGATCTTCACCAATGGAATCCCAAGTCTACAACTGGAAATTCACCTTATACTCGAAGCATGGCACAATTATAATGTATGATTGAACTGCGTCTCCAAACGAGGATCTCTCTCTCTCTCTCTCTCTCTCTCTCTCTCTCTCTCTCTCTCTCTCTCTCTCTCTCTCTCTCTCTCTCTCTCTCTCTAAAGAGAAAACCTTTACAAAAGTACTTCTATATCCGCGTTGGATAAATGTTCATTGAAAACTCAATCCTCACAAAAGATTGTGATGTGCACTTTATTGCAGAATGGTTGCTTTGGTATATCTAGGTTCCGGACTCTAAACTACCTCACAGAAAACAAAGGTAATGTTAGATAGGTGAAAATCTAGAAACCTATAACCTCATATTCCTGCAGAGAAAATGGGCGGACGAAAATACCTACAGGAAGATGACTGAACATCATATTGAATGGAATCACAACCAATTCAGCATAAATGTTAAACTGATGAAATGAACTCTCTTAAATATGCTGCATCTGGAAACCTGAAGCCAATTAGCGAGTGAGCAAAGATATTGGTAAATGTAGGTAATTCCGATCATTAAACATGGTCATGGAAATTGTTGTCGAGAAGAAAATTTTGCTTATACCTGAAGCTAATAACCTTAACTGTTTTCTCATGAAAAGTGTTACATTTCTGCGGACATAATTTCAACAAAACTTCTAGAGAAAGTGGGGAAATGTTCCTATCCACAGTCCAATTTAATGTTTATCTCTCATTTGCCCTTATTTTACATATAACCCACGGACATCGAATTCATTCTACAACCAACAAGCAACAAGAATTATGACAAGTCCTTAACTTTAATTGAATTCTAACTCATGGAAGCAGGGTGAAAGTAACACCTACTTACAACAGAAACCCGAATCCTGATCATTTTATTAGAACTTACCCTTTATACTTCCGTTTTGGTGCAATTTTGCCCCCGGGTAAAGTGAATTCGATATTAACTGTTATTTGTAAATTACTATGAGATTCAGGGTCTCTGTAACACGGTTTTTTGGACTTTGCTCCTTGTCAAAGCATCGGATGTAGCTGAAAGTTGACATATGTATATTTTACAACCACACACAAATTTTGACAGCATTATCAATAACCTAAACCCGATAGTTTTAATTTTTATAGAGTAAAAATGATCTAGCCGACGCCATGGCCAATGATTACGAGCCAAGAGTCGAAAAACATTCATTACGTAAGCAAGGTAAACAAACACCTTTTGACTAAATGTTGCCCCGCCCATCCACCAGACAGAAATTCCATCGGCTCTGAAACCCAAAGACTTTATGAATGGCGGAACGATACATAGATGTGGGTGGGGTATCAGTGCTAGCGTAGTAATACTACTGTAGCAGTAGTACCGCAACAGTATAGCAGTAATATACATGAATTAAACGTTTAGAGTTTAGACCAACTGCTGGGATCCTTGAGGATCATTTAGCACTTCTTACAACTACTCGAGAAATTAGTTTTTATAGCCAGAAGTTAAATTTTCTAATCCAACAATGCCCATGGTAGCCTTCAGTGTTATCCTGAATTATAACGAGGCGAAAGTGGGTGGAGCCTCATGAATTCACCATTCTGACGATAATTATTGGTGAAGGTTTAAAGCCAATATACGGTACCGGCTATTTTTTTCAGTAAATAGGTAAATAGCCAATAAATAAAAATTGCTTGACATTGGATATAGCAGTTATCAAATCAAGCTTGTCTACTATGTTTTTGGTAATTACCAACTATTCCCTACATCTTGTCAATCTGACTGTGACCTATAAAGTAGACTGTAATTTCTTTGGAAGCTTATTTTGGGAGTTAGACTAATAATCGAAGTGTTTTTGTATTTATTAACATATTTTGTTGGTTTGTTCATTATGACAATTATCAGTGGAGAGGTTCCAGAGTTCATAAAGGTGTACTGCTTTGCTTGTATTTAAATTTGTATGTCATTGTTGCCAGAGGTTTAGCCTTCGTTACGTATAGCCAATCATCCATCAAGAAAGAGAGAAGAAATGATGTCATAAGTTACGTAACGAGTGCGTTCGAAACCTTTTCTCTGAGTAAGTTGGCCCGTCTTCAAAAAAGGTCACTTTTACATTATAAGTACCAAATTTATTCAACCTACGTAGTGCAGAAAACGCTCAAAATTTATGTGTTGATATAATATGTATTCTGAATAAGCGTTATATTTATGAAATGCATAGATAAAAAGTTATTGCGAAAAAACCGTGTTACAGAGGCCCTGAATCTCATAGTAGTACTTGAAAGCATACATGTGACGCGTAAAACTGACAATTCATCACACAGATGAACACAAGCATATATAATTCTTCAGAAAATAATTTTGCTCAGAGTCAATTACGTTTAAATGGTAATTAACAATACAAGAGCTATTAAGAATACAATTTATCAACAAGCTGTCAAGACCTTACTGATGCACAATAATCTCCGATGTCTTGGTACTATCATTAATCACTAATGCTTTCAATGATGTCAGTCCCTCTCTCTCTCCCTCTCTCTCTTTATGTATATATATATATATATATATATATATATATATATATATATATATATATATATATATATATATATATAGCATTAATCTACAAATGTCCTTTAATATCTAATGCGCACTTCGTAATGAATTCTTGGTTCCGTGGTTCGCGCCCATGAGCCGACGAATTTATTATAGCTAAAAAAAATCCCCTTCGGTTAACACAAAAAAAAAAAAACATATTAATTCGAGGTAGAGCAAATTATATATTAAAGATCATTTGTGCCTAATGCGTATATATAAATCACGGTTGTGATAAGGCTCATATATATATATATATATATATATAATATATATATATATATATATATATAATATATATATATATATATATATATATAATACATATATAAAAGCAAACTTTTAACACATCTTCCAAGTTAATAAAAAAAATAGTATGAAGTTGTTCAAATGTTTAAGTATGAAATATTACAATATGAGAGCGATTAATGTTAGTTACCTAATGCAAACTTTTTAAGACAAGGATGCTAATTCAAACAGTCAAAAGGAAACATTGATCATAATCATAAAAAGGATTGATGTAAAATTATAATAATGGATATTATTATAATTTTATATCAATGCTGAATACGTAACTATTAAAAAGACAGCAAAAGTGCTGGTAGACCCCGTGATTTAGGACTGACTTGACTTATTTACGGTTAGCTTAAAAGCAATTCCATTGTTTATAGAGAAAAATTCTCTATACGGCCTTCCTTCACTTTCCTCTACTCATAATTTATGAAGATAATCAACGAAAACCCTTTGATGAACGTGCTTTAAAAGGGTGTTGAATAATTACCTCTAATGTAATTAATTAAATACTTCCAAATTCACATAAAATCCTGCCGAGTATGTTGGCTCCAAACGAGAAACTCTACGGTAATAGCTACCAGGAATTAACTTACCAGGTATTTACGTACAAGACTAGAGAAAGCCTGCAGAGAATGATCTATAACATTACCGGTACTGAATATTTAGCGTAACATTTTTTATTAAACGCTGTATATTTTACGGATTCGAGTATGATGGTTTAAAAAGATTGCATGTGAAGTATTTCAAAAGAATAGATAATCAGAGTTGGCGCTTTGTGAAAGGAAATAAGTGTCTGTAAATTATTCTACAATAAAACTGCTTAATATGCTTTAAAAGGTCGTGTGGAATATGTTTAAACTGAAAGGGGGGGGGGTGGGGGGGGGGGGAACGGTGACCGACTATGTGTTAGACGATAAATTGGCAATATTCTTGGGGTAAGTTTGTCTTCAAATGAAAAAAAATGCACATGGGAAATATCTGGAACGAGAGGTTGGTGGTAGTTGACATAAATGCCACGTAGAGAGAGAGAGAGAGAGAGAGAGAGAGAGAGAGAGAGAGAGAGAGAGAGAGAGAGTGCTGGATTCACCGTATTTATAAAATATTTAGCATAGAAGGATTACAATAAAAAAAAACAATTCTGGCAAAATAAAAGTAAAAAGTATTGTACATATATTGGAAAGAGTGAAAAGTATTACTTTTGTTGTTTCTCCGTAGGGATAAGATTTCTCAATAATCTTAATTCAGCGGTTTCATTGTAAACCATCCCCTGAATTAAACGACATGCCATTAATAATAATAATAATAATTAATAATAATAATAATAATAATAATAATAATAATAACAACAACTACAAAAACTGTGGGCTTCTGTGCACAACGATGTCTCTGCTTTAATGGAGGCTCTTTCTCATTCTCTCTTAACGAAAGGTGAGACGGGTAAAATATTTTAATAACTCGAATAAGCCATTTCATAGTAAAAAGTACACGAACAAATGATGAGATATTGCATACCAAATAATTCTTGTTACAAAATAAAGATAATCATTCACCCCACTGTACTATCCCCAGATAACAACACTCTGGATATAAAACTGCCATAATACTGACCAAAACCTATATCATCACAAATCTTATAAAAGGATGACCCAAACTTCACACTCGGATGCGGATGCACACTCACAAAAGTGTAAAGAGAGCAAGGGTATTGCTTCTCTTTAAAGAGGAGATATCCAAAATTACTGAAATATGCTGTAGATGCAGAATTTAAGTTGATGCAAACATCTATTCATAATTCAACACCTCTCAAGCTAGAAAAAGGATACGACAGACAACAAGCCATACATCGCCATGAATGCTACAGCTCAGACGATGCTTGCATTACTTGTTTTGAAGCATTTAGAAATAAATAAGATGCTATAAATTACTACAGATTTTAAAATGTTATAAAGGGAAAACAAAGAAAATCGCTACCCTAGTACAGATTTTAATTTCTTATCTAGCTAAGCTGCAATAGGATGTTTGTATTCTCTGGCTGCCAGCCACCAGTCGACCCATAAAGACTTGTTGGGAAACAGCAGGATCTTGGCTCAAATATTTCTTCGTCTCTTCACCCTGTGTAATATACCCAGCTGTGTCGACTGTTGGCGGTAATCTGCGAACGAACCATGCGAATATATATATATATATATATATATATATATATAATATATATATATAATATATATATATATATATATATATATATTCGATGGTTTAGTATGTATGTATGTGTGTGTGTTCCACATAAACTTTGAAATGCATTAAGCAATTTCAACCAAACTTAGTATACATGCTACTTACCATCTGGGAATGAACACTCGATGGTCACGCGAAGTCTCTAGTAAGATACGATCGGTATACGATGATACACACGGCGTCTTTAAGGCCTTTAACATGGAAAGGTACAAATGAAATTTGGTTATGCTTTTATAGGTTAAGTATTTTACACTAAATTATTTATTGTAAAAATTACAGAAAACGATAGATATCAATGTGTAATTCATAGTTTTTGAGGTTGTTGAGATGAATGCTGACTCTCATGATGTCCTTTAAGTCCAAATTCAACCCTGATTAGGAGGGGGTGGGAGAGAAGCGTAAAAATACCAAAAACGAGAGATATTAGTGTATAATGCACAGTTTTCAAGGTTGTTAAGATAAAGAGTGCCACTCTCGATGCCCTTTCAGTCCTAGTTCAGTCCCGATTAGGAGGGGCCGAGAAGAGGGTAGGAAGGGGTGAAATGCAAAAATAACCGAAACGACAGATATTAGTGTCTCATCAATACTTTTAAAGGTTGCTGAGATGAATAGTGACACTCCTGACGCCATTGAAGTCCAAGTTAATAGGAATAATATATGTATATGCAGCATATATATATATATATATATATATATATATATATACATATATATATATATATATATATATACACATACATAAAGAGAAAGAGAGAGAGAGAGAGTAGAGAGAGATGAGAGAGAGAGAGAGAGAGAGAGAGAGATAAGTCAGCAAGTCCACACGTACACACACACACGCAAACACAGATATATGTATGTATATGTATATGATATATGTATATGATATATATATATATATATATATATATATATATATATAGTATATATATATATGCGCTTAAATATAAAATGAGAAAACGTTATTGCTCTAATTGCGATCTGTACACGAACTAGGTAAGGAAAGATGATTAAATATAATAAAAGATAGCAGTTAACAAACAGAACAGACGAGAATGAACGAAAGAAGGAAGTAAAGGGCTGAGATAAAGAGGGGGTGAGGGTGGCATCAAGGAAGAGAGGGAAGGGTGAGGAAAAGAGGCAGGAAGGAGGAGGATTGGTAGGCAGGGACCGGGAGTGTCGATCTGAGAGCGGTTTTGTGTTAAAGTTGTACAATCAAGTACGCCATCGTATATCCCACGCACTGACGCATTTCAGGCAAAGCATTAATGATTTTTTCAGTATGAATATCTCATATTTGTATATTTTCGAGACAAAATAGTAAAATATTACTAAATACTCATCTATTTATCATACACAGATCATGATTCAGTATTAAAAATGTTTCTTGTACGCCCGTAATTTGTACGTTATTCAACACGTGCTAGAAGACGAAAACCCCGTTGGAATGCTAACCAAAACGGATCTGTTTGTCTTCAATTAGTCACATGTCTTCATTATTAAAAATGAATACCAGTGAATGACACAAACAGAGCTCGGTTTCTCCAAGAAAATGTTTCGTAATAATGTCATGCATTTTCTTCAACGATACCATGCTCATTAGATGCAGCTTTTCAGTCATCAGTTTTGTTGCATTCTCTCCACTTTAGTCGAAGGCAGGTGGGTAATATAAAGACGAGAAGAAAATTAATAAAGAAGTCATTGGAAATATTGCTCCTAGCGAAAGTGTAACCGATTTTGCGACAAAACGTACTGAGAATTAAGAGGTGGAAAATTTCATTTACAAAAGGTTGTCTTGAAAAAAATAAAAATGTAATCTCCTGATCTTTGGGAAAAGCGACACCTGTCAGAAGTGCGTGAGAACCTGTTCCTCGCTTCACTTGACAGAAAGTGTTATATGAAACGGAAAGGGACAAAAGGAAGTAAATTATTCATTTGAATGATTTTGAATATACCTGATATATTGTAATCAATCATAACCACAACTGTTACTAAAAGCAAGCACCGAGAAGACTGCAGTAAATGGACTGAAAAGTGTGAGAACCAAAACAAAGGGGAATTGACGTTAGAAAATTTCTGGGCTAAAGATCACCTACTCGAGTTAGTGCAGCAAAAAATACAAAAACACATATGGGAGCATCATGACGTTACAATCACTCACTTTCTCTTTTGAAAAATAAATATGATTAAACGTGACGTCCACAAATAAGTATATCGTGAATGCAATACTGTGTTCATGGGTTTAAAGCGAAACGCACATTATGTCCAAACTTTAGGTCTTAATATGTTTTTATCGAGAGGAATTATGAGGAAAATTAGAATTATGTTCAGCACATCGGGACTTCAGAAAAGATACGTTTCAGATGCTTCCCCACTTTTAGGTAAAATTGTAAACGTGCTTCAAACACCATATACAAATGGGTGGAAACAACCAGTCATTTAAAAACATTTTTCCGCGTTTGTATTAGCGATAATGCTTTACAACGCTTTTCTTTTTGCTTGCTGAATCTATGAATGCACTCAAAACTTGTTGATCTTGCGCAGTTGCTCACCATGAGCAGTACGGCATAAAGTTCCCTTGAAATGATTAATACAAAAGGTTTGTGCTCAGGAACCTTTTTAATGCCATGGTAGCCGAAGCTCTTAATTTTCGTGTCTCCATATCTGTATGCACATCATATTTATGAACTTCCCACAGGTTTTTGCGAATTGTGTTGAACTTCCGCTGAATATTTTCAATATTTTCAAGCTTAATGTCAGCGATGTTCATTTATGCAAGAACTTCCACATTATATTTATATATTTTTTTTAATTATCACAGTTTTGGTTTTATCAATAAAGGAATTTAGAAAACCGGTCTTTATCAACTTTCATTGTTTTTTCCTTATCAAGTAAATTCTCAAGGGAAATTTCAATTGGATAAGTATTAGAATAAATCAATAATTTTCAATAGCAATGAAGAATTAGGAGTGAACAAACAAAATACAGTAATATTGAATGACTTAAAAGATTAATCAAAAACGAAAATAAAATTACTTCAAAGGGGATAAGGAATTATTTGGAGTAGTTACTTACTTTATTTATAGTTGACCCCATTTCACTGTATTTTTACGAATTTGGTACATATTCACTTACTTCTAGAAAATATTTTATTGTTTGGTGTATATGCTAAAATAAAGTGAAGACCCTCTTTTAAACAAGTATTATTGAATGAAATTACTGAATCAGCTGCATTCAACTTGTATATAGTCTTCTCTACTTTTCTACTTGTTTGGTTTTTTTTTTTTTTCTATTACAGCAGGAGAGAAAGTCTTAATGCAGGGACTGGATATATTCAAATATATCTAATAAGAGACTTAAATATGGAGGACATGGTCCGTAGAGTTGTCTACAATTTAGGTATTTGTTAATTAAGAGTGTACAGTTATTTTGCCAGCGTTCCTCCCAGTTCCAACTGAGTATGTTCATGGCAGAGGGTAGGGGTAGAATGATGTTGATGGTTGGGTCTACTCAATATATTCGAGGGTTAGCAGGGGGTGGGCCTCATGCTGAATTTTAATTGGCTGGGGCGGGATGCTGGCCGCCTATTGGCTGGTGAAAGTTTCCTTCAAGCCAACTCTTCAGGCATGAAGGTCACACTGTTGTAATCTCGCTGACTGGAGGGGTTGGGGCGTTGAATCACTGTGCATTGCGTGACATTGTGTGACGCCGCGGCCTGGTGTGTCTCCTGCGCCTATTCCCATTGATAGCAGGATTGTTCGTTTAATCTGGTGTTTGTAGGCTGGGGGGTGTTGCTTGTTCTGGTGTCGGTCGCAGGTCTTGGTGCTATTGTGTTTCTTATATTTGTGTGTGTGTGTGAGAGAGAGAGAGGGGACAAACACTATCCGAGTTGTATTCAGAATGGCATTCTCTTGCTGGATGAGGAGCGACTCTACTAGTCGCAGACACGAGTCTGAGGCTCTCTCAATTATGTGGTGTTCTTCAGTCATGAGTGATGGCATCCTGGTGTGAGTTTCTGGTATGGCTCTTGGCAGCCTGGTGTGAGTTTCTGGTATGGCTTTTTATCATTCCTTCTTGTGTGTAACATGAAATCCACTTCGACAGTTTCATAGTGGTCATACCAGGACATCCTTGGACGGGGCAATTAAACTCGTAAACCACATAAGTTTGTTTCAGAGGACCTCTTTTTGGTGGGCTAGTTACTAATCATGATTAAGTCTCTCGTGCACCGATGATGATAGTAGACGACGAAATCCAGCTTTGTGACAGCACCAGTGGTGAATACGTTTTCAGTGATGATTTTCCTCATGATATCTTCACCTACTCGATATCACAGGTGCATTCTCGCTTTATAGTACAGCTTGATTTTCTCCTGGGGATGGGGCCGTGGTCTCTCTCACTCATTGAACCATGATCCACTGCTGCCAGAACTTCTCTGTTTACTTGTTTGTTAAAGTACCCATTATTAATGAGCATCTGGGAGACACAGTTGCAAACTCAGTGGGTGTCCTGCCCGGTAGAACAGTGACTAAGGGCCTTCTTTACTTAGGCCTTGATGGTGGTGCTCTTATACCTCACGGGGCACTTGCTGTCACATAAATGGTGACAGCAAGTGCCCTAAATTAGTTTGCTTGGGCTTCTTAGGCCATCTTTGGTCTTGCAGATAAGGACATTAAGGAAGGGGAGATGGCTGTTACTACTGAATTCAACAGTGTAATTCAGGGAACTGCACTGCTGGAATGTGCAGCAAATAGCTTCTACCTCATTTTCGTTGTTTTGATAGCATGAAGATGTTGTATAAGTATGTATTGGGCATACGCATACTTGTGCTAATTTTGTATATGTGAAAAGACTCGTTGTTGATGTCCATGAAGGAGAGGATTATGAAGAAAACGACCAAGGTGAATACACAGCGATTGGAGAGACAACCAATTTCCACTCCCTGAGTTATCCCAAGAACATCGAAGCCTGCCTCGCCCAGTTCAGAGAAAAGGATGAGAAAGCGACAGCAGTACATCACACGGGAGATCAGTTACCTCAATGGGGGCAAGCTAGGTAAGCCACAGCTGACTACAGGGTAAATCAACCTTACCGATTATGAGTCCACCCCTGACCAGGATGAACTACTAAGATTATGACTTAACTGCCACATCATCACTAAACCGAAGCCCCTAGAGAAGAAGGTTGAGGTCGAGCTACTGCTCGATTTCATACAACAATAAGAGTTGCAACCTCGTCTGCACCACTGACTCCTTGCAGCCTTTCCTGCTTGCTGAAGCCCTCATGGAGCACGATTCCTTTAATAGCAGTATCCTCTCCCTTGAGATGAAAGAAGCTGCCAAAGAACTGTGACAAAGAACTGTGAGCCATGCAAACAAGACTGCACCCTTCGTCCTAATCAAGACTGCTGGGTACCACCATAATTTGGAAAAAATCTTGTCTGACCAAACAAAGTTTGAACGCCTCTCTGAGAACACTACAGACATCAATAAGAAAGAAGCAAAAGACATTATAAACACTGTCAATGCAGCTACCAACGCTATGCATCTCCCACCCGTCATCGGAGACTGCAGCTTGGGATATCTGTACGGCAACATTAAGATACGCAAGCCCAGAAATCCCTTTCCCCCTATCATTAGTCAGATACCTGTACCTACATATGGACTGGTCAAACACCTCAACCAAATCTTGATGCCCTATGTACCAAGAATACATAACCTGCACTCCCCTCAGGAATTTTTGGAAGAAATCAGAGATTCCCCAGGGCAAGAACCATCACCTCCTTGGAAGATGAATCCTTATTCGCCAACATGCCTGTAGCCAAGACCGTCAACCTCGTCATTAACCGTGTCTATAGGGCCCCTTCTATGCCTTAACTGAATATCTTGGAAGGACCTCTGCAGGCCCTCCACGAGATATGCACTAAAAATGACCCTTTTTCCACCCATAAGGGCCAAATGTATAGGCAGAAAGATGGTCTGGCGATGAACTGGCTTTTGGGTCTCCTCTTCACGAACTTTAATGTTGGAACCGTGGAGGAACGAGCCTTTTCCCATATATGAAGATCGTGCAAGTACACACAATACATAAACAAAATCTTCATGCAAATCTACGACGAAGTTGATTTAGAAGCTATCCAATGCACATTCCAGCTTTGCAGTTCCCTGAATTACACAGTTGAATTCAGCAGTAACAGCCAGCACCCCTTCTTCAAAGTCCTTATCTGCAAGAACAAAGATGGAATAAAAACCTCTGTTTATACCATGCAGTCTAACTTAGGTCTTTGCCTGAATGAAGGCCGCAGCCCTATCCCCAGCAGAAAATCAAGCTGTATTACAAAGCGAGAATGCAACTACAATATGGAGAAGATGAAGATATCATGAGGAAAATCACTGAAAATATATTTACCATTGGAGTTAACACTAACTTGAACCTCATTGTCTACTATCAAAATTGGTACACGAGATTTAATTATGACAAATAACCCAACCACACCAAGAGATCCTCTAAAACAACTAATGTGGTCTACCAGTTTAAATGCCTCGTCCATGGATGTTCTGGCTCATACATTGGTACGACCACTATGAAACTGTCAAAGAGGATTTCATGTCACATACAAGAAGGAGCGATAAAAATCGATACCAGAAACAGGATGCAATCTCCCATGCTGGAATTATCAAGAACACCAAGATAATTGGCAAAGCCTCAGACTCGTAATGTCTAGACTACCAGAGGTGCCTCTCATCCAGCAAGAGAAGCCCTCTCTGAATACGATTCAGCAAGTGCTCTTCCCCTCTACAAATATATGAAGGACAATAATACCAAGACATGCAACCAATGAGAACAGGCACAGAACTGCAGGCCATGCAGTCAAACAACGCCATTCATCAGCCAGTAATGCCACGCCCCAACCCCCCTGGTCAGGGAGATTTCAGCAGTGCGACCTTTATGCCTCAAGAGTTGGTTTGAAGAAAACTTCCACCAGCCAATAAGCGGCCAGCATCACACTCAAGCCAATTAAAACTCAGCATGAGGCCCACCCCTGCTGACCCTCGAATATATATTGTGTAAACTTGACAATTGTCATTCTACTCCTACCCTCTACTGTGAACATAATCCCCTAACCTCTAACATGAACATAATCTGTTGGAACTGGGAGAAACGCTGTCGAAATAACTGTAAACACCAAATGACAATTGCCTAAATTGTAGACAACTCTACGGAGCAAATCCTGCATATTTAATTCACTTATTAAATAATAGGAATATATCCAGTCCCTAAATTTATACTATTTCCCTCTTGAAGACGAATAAAATCGGAACCAGCTGAGAAAAAGCAATAATTAGAAAAATATAAAAACTATACAAATTAATGCAGCTGATGCAGCAATTTCATTCAACAATACTCATTATTAGCATTATTTTTTATTATTATCATTATTACAACCTGGTATTTCCAATTTAGATAACTTTATTATTGCCCACTTCCTAAAACTTTGCAAAGACATGTCACTAATACGTTGGATTTAGAAAATTCCAATGGTATAATTGGAAGCGATAATAGCGATTATTTCAAATGTAAAATAAAAATCTAGAATAAAAAAAACTAGTGCCGAGCTTTTTACATGGCATTTCGGATAATTGCGAAAATGTTAGCAATGCTGTGAGAAAGGATAATAAATGTCGTGAAAAATAATTACAGAAGGAAACAGTTCGTGTGCAGGCGTAGTTGATGGTAGTGAAAATATCTCGGTTGGTTGGTAATTGTAATTTATTTCCACTTCAAGAAATTCTAAAAATAATTCGGTTCTTGACACTCATACTACTGCAACCGACCATTTATGGCTGCAGAACCTCTTGCAATGATTACAACTTCTAAAAATAATTCTGCAGTAGAGCGACAATTTCGCTAAACAAAATTTCAGAAGACGTGATTGAAAAAATCTGAAGTGCTCAAACCTGCAGAGGCGGTGTGCGGTAAATTAACCAAGTAAAAAAAGAAAAAGGCATGGAAATTACGGTGCACTGCTTTTTGGTGCGTCTCTGCTCGTATACAGTCCCCTTACCTGGCTCGTTAGAAAAAATTTAAGTTCTGCTTCAAGCACTTTTTGCTGATCCGCTTTCAAATTTTCTCCATAGTGTAAAGCTGATGCATCTATTTTTTTTATTTTTCGAATTGATGGCAACATAACGTGAAAAGTCCGGCTACACGCAGATCACTTAGATGAATTTACTACATATGGGATAAATTTGATATACACTGTTGAAAGTCATGTACTATACTTAGTGACTCTACTGTAGATGAGCAGCTTGACTCTTTTAGGGATAGATGAGAGTTCATTCAATATAACAGACATTTTTTACATAAGCTGGCAAAATCTCTTAGGATGTTGAATTAAATAAGATAACCTGAATATACACGTAAACTTCATACTAACTGAACATGAGGAATAATGGTAAACAAGCAATTATTTCTTTTCTTATGTTATTTGAATACTAAAACTCATGGGGTTTCACTCTAGTCAATATATTATATATATATGTATATATATATATATATATATATATATATATATATATATATATATATATATGTATATATATATATTCTTTTTTCCAGGTAGAGGAGGAGATATAAACATAAAAACGCATGAAGTTGAGCGTCTATAATTTATATAAGGTCATCACCAACACAGCCGCATATGCACATAGCAGAACCTTCGCACTAATTCTAGTCACGCTTTTCTTGCAGAAAACTCACTGAAACAGACATTCAGACACTTGAAACATTAAAATAACCTTCAGTTTCTTAGCTCTCTGTCCTCAGTTCGAACCCACTGATTAAACCAGCATTCCAGATTCTGCCTCAAATCTGGCCGAATAATATCTTTTCTCCTTCAAATTGGTCTTTCAAAGTCTCTCTTATCCTCACACTATCAAGTAATGCGGCAGTTTGTCTTCCATCTACTGGTATTATTTATTAATTTGAAGACAAAAAGTTAGTAAACTATCCTCATGATCTGTCTCCTGTTTACGTCTTGGTTAACAATCTAGTGAAGATAAACCCCACATTGTTCGTTTTGCTGATTTTCGTTCGTTTCCACGACCAGAAGTTCCAGAGTTTCAAATGAGTGTTTTGGTATTAATATCTTGGGTTCAACATAATCACAATCAATTACATCAAATATACCTGTTGAACTTCAGAAACTAAATGGTTCTTGTCACATGTACAAATTCAGTGTTCCTGGATATATGCTTTTTCTCTCTGTCTGTGAGTAAATTATGTTTTAGGTACTATTTTGAGGTGCTCGCTAACTGCTTCAGTAGCTTACTACCTTTTGCAAATAACATCTACGCTAACAAAACAATCATTTATACTTTCGACACATAAGTATGCAAATTTATGTACCCTTTCCATCTGAGTGCTGACTTATAGACAAAAATCAATAGCAAAGTAAGTTGAATGGATACACAGTTGCTTTACCTTATAGCAGTTTTCGTTATAAAACCTTCAAAATCAATGACTAAATTCCATTTTCCTAATTTTATCCACGATATTATACCGTAATTTGTTTCTTATCAATACACGTATGGGTATATAAGATCCCGGTAACTAATGAGCTCTAGGCCGTTATTATTATAATCAATATCCCTATACAAACAACACTTGATGAAACCTCCGATGATAGCCCTGATCATCTATGCCATAAAATTCATATTAAATATACGATACAAGATTAGTGTCAATTAACCACGAGAGAGAGAGAGAGAGAGAGAGAGAGAGAGAGAGAGAGAGAGAGAGAGAGAGAGAGAGCAAATTATGGACGACCTTTGTTTTTAGTATAGGTAATACGAGTATAATACTCGCTTCGCTTATACTGCATTAATAATTTTCGCAATTTTATGTAGCTCTATTCTCTATTAATTCTAGCATTGTAACGCGTTTTTTTTCACCTAGACGTTGCAAAGCAGAGTTTAGAAACAATACACTCCCTACCAGCGACACTAACTATGTATTCAGGAATCGTGGAGTTCACTGATGAAAAATAATAAAGTAATGAACTAAACTTTGAAGGTCTTGGTAGAGATGGTAATAGTCAATCATTAACTTTTATTCCTTTCCCTAATAAGAAGCAAAAATTTTTCTGATACTGACACTCAAGAAAATGCCCAAGCGTTTGCCACTAATGCAAAGGTTTCCATATTAAAAGTTTAATATCCAAAGGATGAGGAAATGTCCTGCAAATGGAAAAAAAAATATGGAGTATGACGAAAAACTATTGTTCCTCTTATATGTCAGCAATTACAGCAAACTCATCATCCCTCCTGGGCAAGGACGGGGGATTTGGAACACCATACATCTAATTATTCATGGAAAAAATCATAGAACCTTCATATACCTAGAAATGAAAAAGCATTTTCATTGGGTTTCGATACGACACAAATAAGAAATGTATGACGTATCTGGTCACAGCTGACAATGATTACATAGGGAAACCGAAGACTACGAATATGCCACAGCATTCAGGAAACGTGCGAGGGTGTCAGACGCAAGAGACTGGAACAGCTCACTTCATGAAAGTGACTTGCAAATGAGGCTTCTGTGCACGATAACGTAGTTATTGTGAAGGTATTAACTATATTTTTCAGTAATAAAGGTTGAGGAACGATATCCACGCAGTTCAATTATTGATTTATTTTTTAATTGTTCATTTTTATGAAGTCGTCTCTCTCTGAGAGGAAATGGTTTAACCGTAAATAATAGCAATAATAATCATAATACTTAATCACCAGTACTGTATGACCGAGTCTACATTAATTACTGTGCTGGCTTGCTGAGACCCATAAGGAAATACCATCTCTCGGTAAGGGTCAAATAATCCCGAGATCATTGAAAATTCAAATACTAACTTCTCAAGCTACTGTCGCATTCTTCTAAAAGACGAAGACATTTCCAGGATTATGAAGGAAATGAACTAAAATGTAGAAAATTAATAAGAAACTTATCGTACCGTGTGTTCCAAAGGGGACGCATATAAGAGTTATATCACAGATGACAACCAAGCATCAAGAGTTCGAGTACTCATCAGTAACATAGATATATATATATATATATATATATATATATATATATATATATATATATATATATATATATATTACATATAAGGTACATATCAAGCATTCAATGTAGGTGCATGGACTTTCTTGCCGACCTGTGAAAACGATAGCAAAATCTCAAATCAGCGACTGTATTGGAATATTTTATTTATTACATTCTTCTAAATGATAGACGTCAGCATTGGCTTTCACGGAGACAAAAGGAAATGTTCTTCGCTGGTGACATTTACTAGTTCGGGTCACTTTGAACACTGACTCTGGGTGTATGAGTTTTTTCCGATGCGCGGATCCATTGAAGGGTAGATTTTACCTTTTGAGACAGATAAATTATTAATCCACATCAACTAGAAAATATAAAACCTTTTTTGGGGGGAATCTTCTAAGTTTGCAAACGAATGATCAGTGTCGTCATGGATTCTTCCCGTTTAAGAACGGGAAGTGGCTTACGAGGAGTGTTCGTACATTTGAAACATTGTATTTAACCCTTCTTGAATGTTCCCTCGTCTGTCGAGTATTAAAAGTAGAAACGGGGTGGCGTGAAAGAAACTGAAAACGGCCATAGAGAAGCAAGTGATTTTTTCTTTTGTTTCATGATTCAGTGAACCTCGTTATCTCGATATTTCATTTATGAGATGTACTAATATTTCATGTGTTTTAATGAGGGCCGTATTTCCTTTTGACAGGAACGCTATCGGTCTCTGCGGCCCGATTAATTGTCATTCTTGATAGGTCCATGATTGTGTATTACGAAATAAACAGACTATGTGACTTTTTAATTTGTGGAACGAACATATCTTGGTTTGAAGAGAGATGTCTAATTTTTTTGTTCATTTGTGGATTTATTTCAGCCAGCCAGGTGTAGCTTCAAAAATCCGTTTTCTATGTGGCAGGTTCATGTGGGTGTAATATTGTTACATTGATTTATTTACTCCAATTTTCCCTGATAGATAGAATCTTGCTCATCTTTTGGGATAAAGTCTATTTTTGTAGTTCGGAGTGTAATTCAGTGCCTATGTCTCATTTTCGCAGTTGCCTTATATGATGGTTAGGACTTTCAGGAGAGCCAACGTTACCATTTTATAATTTATAAGGTGGGATTTGCCCATTCTATAATTAATATATATATATAAGTAATTAATATATATTATATTAATATATTATATAATGATAATATATATAATATATATCCGCACACACATACACATGTGTGTGTATGAATATATTTGCTTTAATAATTTTGGTAATTTTTTTTTATAAAGGTAGCAGCTCAAGACAGCAACAGCTGCTACAGTCATTATGTATAGTTTGAAATATTATGAATCCGTAAAATACAAATGAAATCATTCTTTTCAAGGCCGCCTCTTACCATACAATAATGTTTACAACAGCTCCTTAACTTCCAAACCTTAAAAAAAGCTGCAACATTAGGTTTTAACGCGTCTTCCTGCCAGTCAACCGATATCTTCTAGATCTTCCTCTTACCTTTCTCCCAAACATTTCTGGATCAATAAATTTCTACGTTTTTCGTCCTCAGCAAACTGAATCCAAAGAGCATAGGTAAATCGCCTGAGCTTCCACGTGTTCTTATACTTACTTTCAACAACCGTTCCCTTCCACTTTTAGAAAAAAATAATTTTTTATGTATTCCGGCATTAATTTCCTTAAGTGCCATCCCTCGTATCCCATTTAATTAGCAATGCTCCTCTGTTGTTTCCTAAGTTTTTCTACAACACGACAGTCCAATATTACCGGCAATATGTAGAACTTCTAAGCAAGGGACTGCTAATTATTCCTATGCTAGAAAGACGTTGATTGGAAGAGTATCCAAGCGGTAACATACATAACAAGAAGAAAGGTCTCAGGATTTACATTAAATACAATGCAAGTTTTCGTGGGGAAACGCCTTGAAAAAATTACCTGGATTCTAATTCAGGCAACAATTCGTACCTTTTCTTATGAAGTTCATTCAAACTGAATATTCATACAGGCGAGTTTCTAACAACGGCAGGCATCAAGCAACTTGATTGTGCAGACTGCGATGAAAAGTTTATGAATACCAAATCACAACACCGTAAGAACAAGGAAACTAGTAATATGCATGAAAATGAATTTCCATGCGCATCTATCTCTCTATTCTTCCTTTTTAGCAAGACTGTGTGAACCATATATGTATGTATGTATGTATGTGTGCGTGAAGGTTTATATGTAAATGTGGGCGGGTGTACGTGTTACAGTTAGAGGAAGCAAAAATGCAACTGACGTACATCCAACCATGGAACTTTAGGCTATCAGTTTTCTAGATGAAAGAATATAGAATAAGTTCCCATGGAAATCTAACGGAAGCAGTCAAAGGAAAAGCTACCATTTACGTCACAGCATCCTTCTAGTTAATACATTTCTTTTAGAGGAAAGGAATTCCATAAACTATCATTTACGTGAAGCCACAGAGCCATCTCCATTTTCGTCCGGCACACAGAATTTTATGGAGACATGATACTTGCAATGAAAACGAATTATCTTATATCATTCATTGTTCATCTTTTTGTTTCTCTAGGATCCTAAGTATGAGCCCGTATAAACTGGTATATACATAAGTTTGTGATTTTCAGTATGATTTTTCAGTTTCATACAATTTCCTATAATCAATTTGCATTTGAAAACTCTGGGTTTACATTAAGTCCTTCTATGCTACTAAACTTTGAAAAATATTAGTTTTG
>NC_061101.1:28141974-28189474 GCF_015104395.2 Macrobrachium nipponense | reverse complement strand
AACTTGTAATATCTAACTTCCGTGCGTCTTGCTAGATATTTCCAGATTTGTATTTGCATATTCGATAGAATGGTGAAAAATCTGCACGGTGTAACAAAAGTGTTTTCGTTTATGCAATATATTCCTTGAAGATATAGTGTAACAAGTTTAATCGTTTACTTACTGACATCCTAATTGCATCACCATTTTATGTTATCACAACTGATTTGGGTGCGTCAAACCCTCTTATAATAGGCAACCTAAAAACTTTTTATTTTCTATTTTCAACCGTTATTGGGATAAGATGCATATTCAGTTGACGCAACATATGTAGTCAGTATGCATTAAACGCTCTTGGCGATAGAGCAGACAAAATAAAGGAAACCCCAAGATGAACAGATGGCAATATTGTGCATATCAAGAAATCTATTGACACCAATGACCACTGCGTTGACCCCACAATTTGCATGCGTCATTCTTCATAATGTGGTGTTTTCGTAAATACTTGCTGTTCACATCTCTTTAATACAAACTCGGTAAGGTAAGGTGGTGTTGGTGCTGAAGTACCGTGTACCTGTTCACACAGACATGGATTTTGCCTACGATTCTTGATAACAAAATATCAATGTTTGTATTGCGAATTAAGGTCAAAATCATTTCGAAAAATATTGAAAGTTCGAGCTATGATCTCATACAATTCAAACCGTAACTAACTGTATTTCCAATTCAATTTCATTTTGCATTCCTATAGGGTATTCAAAGTTTATTATTTTAAATACATTTTCAAAGCCAATACTTGTCTGCTGGATAAGATTTATTCCTTCGTTATTACATCTGCTAAGATATAACTTATTCCTTCATTATTACATAAACCTCTGGATCTGTGGTAATGCAAGTACCTTTAATTTTAAACATAAAGGTTTATCGTCTTTAGTATTAGTTATTTAGGAGAAATAACTTACTCTTGGATAAGATCACATACCTCTACCTGAATAAAAGGTTTGTAAAACTATGTTTATAATTAAACAACCAAGCAGCAATAATCATTAAATGTATTCATTTATGACCTAATAAAAACGAGCACGTCTTTCTGGAACATTATCCATGAACGGACTTCCGCAAAAGAGCAAACGCTAATACGACAAACCTGATACGGCAAATCCCGGCTCAGTTAATCGCAGTAACAAACCACAATCCACTAAACAACATGAGGACTAACATGCATTCATTGGCGAGTGAACCAATATTTGTTCCGGTTAAAGACCAGAATACGACTAATTCAATGGTTATTGCAATCAAGCTGCTTTACGAGTGATTCCCTTCATGAATCTTCATTGGGATAGCATGAAAACAATCTGGTTATTAGAGCCTATCCTAAACAGAGAGAGAGAGAGAGAGAGAGAGAGAGAGAGAGAGAGAGAGAGAGAGAGAGAGAGAGGTTGAACTTAGAACTAAATGGAATTAACAGGGTTCCTCGTAATGAAACCTACTATTTTATAATTATAGAGAAACTTCAATAGTACCTGCATTAGGAAAACCGAATTTACCATGTATTTCTCAGTGACTATTATTAAATTTACTGGTTGGGAGTCCTGGTATTTCTAAATTACTCTTCATAGTCATACCCACAATCCCGTCTAGCTCTCATTTCCCTTATCTGGCAGATAAGTACGGAACTCGCAAAAATATTATACATTATTACAAGTAATGGCCACTGAGGGGGAAAGGTATACACACCGTGTGCTCCCTCCCCCCATACAGAACTCACCTAAAAAACTAGAATGATAACGAAAGGTAACAAACACTACATCAACTAATGGAAAACATTACTATAACATTATCAGTTTTGATAACAGTCTCCTACTTATAGTAGAAAGGCCTACTTTATGTTAAGCTTCCATGCCGAATGAGAAAAATTACTTGATTTACATCACATCCACAACTGTCTCTCGGTCAATACGTATTAGTCTCACGATTACAACAAATAAAATGAAACAATGCTCTAGTTTGCGTTCACTGAAAAGCAATACTTCCCTTTTCATCACATTACGCTTTTCTCTAAATTCTCAAGTACGCTTTGCCACCTCTTGATACGCATCATGCTTTCTCCGATCCCTATGTTATCCCGTTCAGCTCCCGATGGCTCTCTTGGACAATCCTGTCCAGGAGAGTATTACTTAAAACTCCGCTTACATAGGTTGCTTTGGTAATCTGCTCTTCTCCTTCAGGATATCCTTTTCATGGTAGTCCCTAAACGTACTCGGCTGACGTTGAGTTGTTTAAGCATTCTACCACACCTATGTCTCTGGTAGTAGCTATCTCACTCCATTTCTGGCAGCCTGCTCAAGATTATGCAGCACGCCTCGGATAGTTGTCAAAGTAAGGTGTGCTAGTGGGTCATTTCAATGAAGTAAGCAGACCTCAAGGATGGAGAAATTTCCTAAGGGCATTGGTAGAGTTTGCAGAGATCGAAGCAGGAAGTGTCAGGGGCAGAGTCAAGTGGAAATTGAGATAGATATTTGTAAAACATTTCCTCTAGTCAAAAAGGCCACAACCCTGCACTGGCACTCACTTACCTACATAACAATGTATTATATCATCCACTTTAACGCTTAGTAGAGAAGCAGTGTTCAGTTAGCGTCGTTTACTACCATTTCAGTAGAAGACAGTTTCAGTTAAAAATATCAACAAGCCAGAGGGAGAGTAAAATATTGAGTCTTGGTTTTAAGCCGAAAGTAAATGTGATGAAGAATACGATTTTGATGCAACTTGGATGCAGGATCTGAAGCAAAAAAGTTGACACACATGATGGAGGAATGCAGGATGTTTATTTCTATGGGTGCTGGAGGTGAATGTAGTGCATAATGTTATCGTGAGATACGAGGTGCCTCAAAACCTACGTGAAATAAGGAAGGTACCTGGATGTTTACAAAAGATTTGAAAGAGAAGAGGAGATGCTATCGAAGCTGAATATGTAATGTATAAATAGATTGTTGAGACAAATCTCCCTCATGGATCTAAAGTATTAATACAAACTGTGAATGATAAACCAAAAGGTTGAGGATGCTTTGGCATATTCAATATGCAATACACGAGGAGTAAAAAAGTTTAGATGTGAAAATAGTAATGAAGATGCAGAAAAGACGTTGAAATGGTCAATGCGATATCCAAGGACTTATTTTTCTCTAAAGTAACCCTTTCAAGAAAACAGGAACATTGTTGTTTTCATTATAAAAATTTCAATGTATTTTTCTTCCTTTCCTAACTGTCTTATAAAGGAATAAATTGATAACACTGTAGTTACTAAATGGTCTCAATAATGCTATAGGTTCCCTAGTTATGTCTACCATTTCACATCTGTAAATAACCACCGAACTTGGTTTGATCTCCGTGCATGTGTTACAATTTTCCCTGTATATATAGACAATATACGCATTAGTCTTCACTTCACCATACTGAATTCTGTCACCATAAACCAATATCTTTACAATTTAAGAAACAATCACTTTTAGTCTGTCAAAACTAGCATAACAAACGCGTCTGATTCTCTCTCTCTCTCTCTCTCTCTCTCTCTCTCTCTCTCTCTCTCTCTCTCTCTCTCTCTCTCTCTCTCTCTGTTGTTTCACCCACATATTGAGTTTACCCTGTCAATATATGGAGTCAACAACAACCCAAAACATTATTCTTACTTAGGTTAAGAGTAAACACACGCTATTCAGTGCCAATAGCAATCAATATATTCCAATCCACAGTCATTACAAATACAAATTCCGATATTTAGTTATCACTCTTGGCGTTCTTAACACTTGCGTGCTACCTATTTCCATAAAAAGGAATGAAAAGGAATGAGTCGAGTGTAATCAGTGACACTGAGCGTTCAGCACTGAATGGATAAATTAAAGGTGAGGTCACATGCCAGTGTGAATACATAATCGCTGAAATGGAAAAAAAAGAATGGTGTTACATGACGGAATGAATACATAATCAATGAAGTTATTTTAAACATGTTAAGTTTCCATTCTTAAGCTGCCGTACCCTACGCTCGGAAGCTTTATAATTCTGCGCTAGACACTTTTGAAGTCACTACTTCCACCATAGTTTTTTTTATGAGAGAGAGAGAGAGAGAGAGAGAGAGAGAGAGAGAGAGGAGAGATTTATATGTGTCTTCAATTCTCAGAAATCTTTAATTACCATCCTTCCCGGAGAATGAAATTTACAAATATCCAGAGTACTTAACTGATATAAAATTAACATCTAAGGTGTTTATTTGTTGTGAAAATGATACACTTACTTTATACCATAACTGTGGTCAAGTAACATTAAACCTAGCAAAGGGGAAAGTAAAGGAGCTACACTGATAAGAAAGCATATATAATATATATAACCACTGAGAATAGTAACCTGAACCCCAATGAGAAATTAACTAGTATTAAAAAATAAGCTGGACAACAATTTTAAAAATAAACATTTCCTCTACCATATTATTGGCGAGGAGCTGTTGCTGGAGCAGGTGGCGCTTTCAAGTTCTTGTATATCTTAGTCAAGTCCTTACTCTTTTCATTAGTTTTAGCATAACGAGTCTTATATGAAATGCATGGTAAATAGCATATCTAAGTCCATAAATAGAAAACTATTAATATCCCACAAAAAGCTATAAAACAAACTAATATATCTGGTTCTTAATAGTTAAAGTACGTAAAAACTTCGACTTCTTTGGGAATATCATTTATTCCTAAGATTTCATTTTGACTTTCTAGCCCTGCGCTTCGGAGTCCATGAAGAATAGCTAACGTCAAATACGAATCATCTATCGGGTTATAAAGAATAAAGATACCGACACAGTTATGACGTAGACCATGAAGGAACGAAGTGTACTCTATACCGAGGCCATACATTAAAAGCGATTTTTGCAGGAATAAAGACACTTGATAGTAACTACAGAAGAATAATTCAGTCGTTGAGTTATGAAAACTCTCACGTGCAAAGGTGAAAAACCATTGTATCATAAAAAGCAACAGGTCCTCAGGTCCCAAGGAATCGCACCTCTACTCGTGTGGATGTATCCCAAGTGGATAACAGAGGGCAAAGAATGGCCACTGATGCAATTTCTCTTTCTCTCTCTCTCTCTCGTCTTATGACACGTGAAATTTAAGATGATTTTTAAAGCTAAATAGTTTAATCTCTTTGTGAACATAACTTTGAGGAATAAGCTCGAATCGCCTCCAAGGATAAAATGGAAGCATGCAGCCACACTTCACATACACCTCACGTCTAATGCAAACACCCATCTCATCCTGTTATAAAACAGTCATAAAAACCTTAGCAAAAGAAAAATCATACAAACATAAGAGGTACTTTTAGAAACCACCCACTGAAGAACTTACACGAGGGAAAGAAAACAAGAGCAAAAGGAGTGGGGCCCTCTCCCGTTCACTTTATATTCATGTTAAGGTTTTGGAGAAGACTTGGAAAACGATAAAAGTCCTGGAATGCACGCACGCGCACACACACACCACACACACACACACACACGCACAGAATATTTCATTCGTGGTTTCACCCCTGTGGATCGAGTATAACCTCCTCGAAGCCCTTCTGTTTAGATGGTACACATTTGTCAAAAAGTTGAACACTCATGGACAGTCTCTCTCTCTATCTCTCTCTCTCTCTCCCCACTCCCGAACAGCGACCCACACTAGTCGCTTTACAACCAGGTACATAATTCACCGCTAAAGTCAACAGAGCCACTCGAGATTTTTGGAGAACGCGCCTGCCTTTTCCTCCTCGTCCGGTTCAAGATTCAAGAACAGGTCGTCTGGAGGCAGACGCGCTACCACTGCGGTACGAGACCGAAGAGAGCGTGAGGGTGAGAGAGAGAGAGAAGAGAGAGAGAGATAACGAAAAGACTTTTCCTCACGTTTATATAAACATTCATGATACGGTTTCAGGGAAGGTTGAATAAGAAATCATAAGCCTGAGAAAGTTGAGGAAGAGGAAGAGAGAAAGAGAGAGAGGATGCTTCCACTAACATCCCTTTAAAGGATCGATCTTTGTACTCTATGCATCAGGAGAGAGAGAGAGAGAGAGAGAGAGAGAGAGAGAGAGAGAGAGAGAGAGAAAGAAGTAAGATTACGCTTTCGATTCTACTTAAAAAAATACTGCGATATTTCGGAACTTCATGGAATTGTTTCACCACAATGTCTCTTCTATTTTATCATCCTTATGTAATTATTATATCTTGTCTCTATCTCCAAAATATAAGTTGCCTTGAATTGCTGCTGTTTTTATGGAATTTTGACAAATAATTAGATCATTTTTATTATGTTAAGTGTTTCTTAACGTTACTAATATCTAATTTTCCATCCTTATGCGCTCGATTCAGACTTCAAACCTTTGAGTGGTCATCACCTAAGCCCACAAGGAGATTATTACCTGATGCATACCCATTTACCAAACTATGAGTTTACAATGACGTCTATGCCACTTCACTGATTTCCTTTCTTTTAACTTCCCGCAGCATATCGATAATGATCCATGTCGTCTGAACTTTCCAGCCATTAATTTACTCTATGGATTTTCCTCTTGTAGAAGAGTAAGCAATATTGGACAAGGCTATCCAGCTATTTAGTTATTTCATACAGCATGTTATCCAAAATCTTTTTTAAATGCTTAAGAATGATGCTAACAGCGACAGAATATAAAAACCTCATAAGATCTATAGATCCATAAAAGGTGGAGATGAGTAACGAATACCATAGATATCAATTTCGTCACAAAATGGTAACAAACATCAAATGTTAGTGGAAAGCTCTAATCATACCTAGCCAACAAATTACTATGTATATTATGAATGACGAATATTGTAAAGATTAGAATAAAAGACAGACTTCCATTAGCTATATGGACGAGCGTTTAAACAGTGCTTCAGTTAGTAAGCATGAATATATTGTTACTAAAACACTGATTGTATCTGGACATTATTTGCATTTAATTTTGCATGATGTAAATACACATATCAAAATCCTCTTAAAACTAAAAAAAAAAAAAAGTATTCACACAATGGAGAAAAGACACGGCCCATTCTTAATATGCAAACTACTGTTCTTGATCTTATCATAATATACATGTTTGCAAGAACCTGAAGAATTTGAGATTTCCTTTTTTTTTCCTCTACTTGCCAACAAAGGTTCCATGCACCAGCAGCTACTGAAGATATTGCCGAATATATATCATCCACGGTGTGTGTGTGTGTGTGTGTCATTTCTAATGGTGGCATTCACAGCTTCATTAGCTGCGGAGTCTACCTTTTCATTTCCTGAGCCGGAGACAGAGCAAAACTTGACGACATGGCATCTATTTTTAATCAGGTAAAATCAATATAGAATCTCTAATATTATTACAACAGATAGGTTAGAATCAAGCGTCCATTAGTTTGTGAAAAACAAAGAGAAACCAGTAAATGCATCTGGTTGCAAAGAATTCTGCAACAAAACCGACTAGTAATAGAACATTTCGAGTAAAATTTAAAATACTCAGAATCAAATGCTTGTTTTGGATTTAGAGTAATAATTATAAAACAACAGTTTACACTTCAATGAGTCAATAATGCTCTGAAAACGTGAAAACCTCTTTTTATTTGGATAGCTGATGTTTTGATCATGAAATACACCTCCTGTGACCCAGTGATGGTATTTTTTTTATAAGGTCCAAATGTTCTGAAGTTCTATAGTCATGATGTTTAAGCTAATCGAGATGACTTTCCTAAGGCTAAGATGTCTCTTAATAAAAAACAACCTTTACTTGTTGGGTAGTCTGAGACCTTCATGATTCCATGACATTATCTTTCGAACATATATCGGAGTTAAAGCAGAAATTTCCAAATCTATAAAATTTTCCTATTCATTTATTCACCCATTCTTTTTGTTTGGTGCTCTTGAGTAACTTTTTTTCTTAGTTTATTCGTGGAATGAAGCTAAAATTAGCATTGTTTTCCCATATATTATTTTCTTAGTATGTTAACGCATAATGTGGCAACATCTGAATTAGCTTTTAAGTCGTCCCCTTTCCCACATATCCCACTTGGTTCAACTGTAAACTGTATGCACATCGTCAAAGATAAATCAAACACGATAAAAGCAATAAAAAAAACTGCTATGTAGAGGGACAATTGAGACGAAGAAAATTCAGCAGTCATGATGTTATCCCAAAATACTCCACCAAAGACGAGGGCAGGAGTCTCTGGAGAAAGTGGATAACATAATAATGAGTAATATTAAAGCTAGTAAACATTTCCCAACTTCACTGTGCGCTCCACTGATGACGGAACATTTTGCATAATTTCCTGAGTCAGATGAAAGTACTCATGATAGTTAAGAATACCACAAACGACAGTATTTGCATCCCAAAGAGTAAAGACAGCTTAATGCATTTCCTCAATCAGTAACCGGTATCAGATTTTAATTAATGTAAGCCCTTCTTGCAATAATATGTTAATCGTACCTTCATGAGAAACTAGATATCAGGTTTGGAATGCCTAATATAGGAAAAGGGGATTACAGGAAAAATAAATGTAGTTATTGCATACCGGGTGAACTTCGAATTTCAAATTGCTGCATCCTACAGATATTAACACGCACGTGTATATATATGTGTGTGTGGGTGGTGGGTGGGTGGGTGTGTGCGTGCAAGTGCGTGTGCGTGTGCACGTGTGGGTAAAATAAGAAATGGCCGTAACCTTAACGCCTATAATGCAAACCACTTTAAAGACCATTGACACGTGTTACTGACAATCTACCAACCATTATTAACTTCAGCTGTTTCGATAAAATAATGGGAAACTCTTCCTCTATCTTGTTTGTTCCAACTAATAAAAGGTAAGAAGCTGAATGCTTACATCAAGCGCATGCAAGAGAAACAAGTTGGATGATATGGAATCATATCATTTTCCTAGTCTCGATGGTACTGCAACATTCATAGCTTATTTAATCCTTCCAAGAAGTTTTACCAAACTTCTCTATAGGTAGGTAGTGTTGTACACATTTTCAAATAGGGTAGAATAAGAGACGGGCTAATTACAGGCAAAAACTAAAAATAAGCTAAATGAACGTCTCCCTTGCAATGGAATGACTATTTGCTTACCTAAATAGCTTGTTTCAAAATTGCAACTTAAATATACAAAGGTAAAAGTATCATTCACGCACTCTTTAAAGGAGTCAGCGACATTTTATAAAGCATTAATGATAAATCATCAATTATTGTACGTTCCCTTTACCTAATATGAGATATAAGACAGTGCTGACTGAAAACTACTCGTACATAGATCTTCCTTCAGGTGTATTGAGTATTGAAATCCATACAAAATTAACTAAAATCTAACATCATTACTGACGTCGCAATAACTGAAGAAGCAAGTTAGATCCTATTTTACGGAATGATGCAGAATACACTCTCACCGCTGAAACGCTGGCTTTGTGTTTGCAATTACTATCTGTCGAAATGTCAATATGATTTGCTAACAATACTGCAGCGACATAAACTACCACAAAACTAATGATGTTTACAACCAGATTCGTTGCGTAATGATGTTCCCAATTGAATATGTTGATAATGTCCTGGGTATAGATTTCGACTATAAACAAACTTGAATGGGTTATGGGTAATGACCTCCAGCAGCCAGATCATGATATCACTGGAACTATTAATAAGGTATGAAGGAATATGTCTTAGCTACGGTGCCATGACAACGAACCGGAAAATTTCTCGTGAAAGGAGTGTGGAATAATTCATGTAGGTCGTTGAGAGTACTGATTTGGAGGAGAAACAGCGTATACTACGTATGTTACTGCTGGAAGTGTTTAGAGGAAGAGAAAGTTTTGAGTGTCCGCGAGCAGTTTTGTGTTTATTCCTGTAAAAGGAAACCAAGAAGGACCAATAGAGGTTAATATTGTGAAAAAAGGAAGTGTTATATTCATAAAGGTACTTGGAAGTAAATATAACGGACGAGGTAGGATAATAAGAGTTGTGAGTCACACAAAAGGTGAAGAAAGTGACCGCTGAGTGAGTAAATGAGGATAGGGAACAGAAATAAAAATTGTACAGTTGCCAAGACAGACATTCTTGAAGAGCTTCTTGGGCTTACTCTCCGCGATGAAGTATGGATGTTGAATGCGAATAAAAGTTTTATCATTTGTGAAGAATAAGAATGACTACACACCTGATGTAGCAATGCGACAAAAGTGACAACAATAACTGGTGCAGGTGAAAGGAATACCCACAGTGTTTTGAGTGGTAGGTCCTGTGAAAATCAGGGAGGATGATCATTTAGTGAAAGAGCATAAATTTCAACAGTGACATATGAAAAGAGGCAGGGAGGCGACAAAAGATGGTATGGAAAATGATAAATGTGTCGGTTGGAGTGTACGTACTGGCTTAAACATCCTATTAATGAAACTTCCGTTTGAGCATATCAAGCGGGTAAATTTGTATTATAAGTTTTGCATATAAGGAATTCATGCACGATTCAGCAGCTAAAGTGTGAATTGGGTAATCACTACTGCCTTGTTTCTTTTCTCTGGAGACATCCCCTAACAAGAGAAATGGCTCCGTGTAAAAATACATGCATATATAAGATATATGTATAACTGAATCACGAAAGTTAGGAACGTGATAAATCCATAAATAAAGATAAATGCCACGAAGGAAAAATAAACGAAGGAGTCTGCAAGATCTTTCGACTTAAAAGTCCTTTACTGAAGCAGATACTGACAAAATACGAGAAAAGGACAATACAAGAAGGTTCGCTATAACTGGACAGATAGGGATTATAAAAGGATTAGTACCTAGAATCCGACACACCTGGAAGATAAGAAACCTTCCCAAACAAGCATAAACAAAGGGTGCAATTAAAGGTTTAAGACAATCATCTCAGATACAATCACCAGACAATTAAAGGATTATAGGTGACAGCTGTACGGAACCTGGTAAACAAAACCATATTCACAAAACATGACAGACATACATTACAATAAAATTTTAATAACTCTAAGGCAACTGATTTTTATTTAAGTCAGTAATTATATATTTGAGGTCATTCTTAAACATGTTACAGATGCAAGGGTCTAAATGAAAAAGGCCACGACTAACATTGAAATTACAATGAAAAGTAAGTTGTATTAAAGCAGATTCTAAAAGATTTCGTGATAAGACATCTCTTGACCGTGCAATTACTGAACTGTCAATCCAATAATTCGGTGGTTGTTTTCACTTAAATGAATAAATAATGCATTAGATTTTTGCCCAGTTTTTACAGAGTATTTATGCTGGCTTAGCCTTACTGCTAAGCCCTTGCTGGACTGTCCGAGATAGAATGAGGGACAATCCATACATGGAATTTTATATATTATGTTGTTGCTTTCTCTGGGGCCATTTTTTATTAACATTCTTTTTAGTGTGTTATTATAGAAAGAAACAAGGTTGACATTAAAAGCTTTTAACAATGGTTTAATGGTTTCAAATCCGTTAAAATAAGGCAAACTGAGAATGTTCTTAGAATGTTCTTTCTGTGTGTTATTTTCAGTATAAAACTTTTTGTGGGCTTTATTAAACAAAAATGTCTAATATATGTGAAGGATAGCATAAAATCTCTCCCTATTTTTCTTATGTATTCAATTTCTTGATCCAAATATTGTGGACTGCACCAATTCGCAATGCTCGTAAAAACATAGAGGAAAAATTGATATTTTTATATTAGATGGTGGCCTGAGAAAAAATGAACATAAGTTAAGTTGTTAGTCGGTTTCCTATATACTGAATTTACATTGAAATGGTTCTCTATGTATCAAAACGTCTAAGAACAAGGGAGGCAATTGTCTTTTTCTAATTCTAGAGTAAACTTAATCGATGGTACCTGGTTATTTAATTTAGAGAGTAAATCATTTACATCAATACCGACAGGAAGAACAGCTAAACAATCATCAACGTAACGATACCACTTTACAGGAATATGAATGATATTAGGTAAGTAGCGTTTTTCAAAGAATTCATATACAGGTTTGAGAGCAATGGTGATAAAGGATTTCCCATTGCCATGCCAAAAAATTTGTTGATAAAATTCACCATTGAATATAAACTTACAATCACAAATGCACAAACTTGTGAGTGAAATAATGTGACTTATAGGTAGAGGTAATTCATGCTGAGTTAGTTCATTGCTTAAGATATTCTAAATCGATTCTTATAAGGGACTTTAGTAAAAAAGAGGAACATACGTCAAAACTAACGAATCTATCAGTAGGGGCAAAGAGCAATTTTGGTAATAAATTTAATCAACTAAATCTAGAGAATTATATATATGAGAATCGGAGATGGTTCCAAGTAACGGGGACAAGATCTTACTGATATATTTCGAGAGTTTATATGAAATTGAACCAACAGTGCTGATAATAGGCCGCATAGGGTTATTTTCTTTGTGCGTTTTGACTAATCTATATATGTAAGGTAGCGAAGGAGATTTGACTGACAATTTGCCTAGTAGTTCTGTTTTATCTTTAAGGATACTTTTCACTATGCTATTGAAGTTTTTTTATGAACTTGATCAAGAGGATTTTTTGTTAGTTTTTTATAAGTCACATCATCATCCAGTAGGGCTTTTGCATACGTGGATATTTGTTTTTAGTCAAACTGCATACGTGATATGTTTTAGTCAGCTTTAATCTAAAATTACTATACTATTTGACTTATCAGCATTTTGTGATGTGGATAGTATTGTCCTTTTTTAAGATCGGTCAAAGTCATTTGTAACCTTAAGATCGGTCAAACTCTTATAACGAGCAGTGAGTTACTTTCATGCTTAACCATTTTGTGGCAGCTCCGTAAACAATAACTTTATCATGTCGACATGATGATTTTGGAGAAGTCACAATATTTTTCAAATTTACTTAGGGATGACCCAATCTATTATATATATATTTTATTATATGAACCCAATCAATATATAATATGTGTGATATAATATATATATATATATATATATATATATATATATATATATATATATATATATATAATATATATATATATATATATATATAAGTCATATCACATTTCCGTGATTCATATACATATATCGAGCTACAATGTCCTTTTAATATCTAATTCGCTCTACCTCAGAATTGATATATTTTCATATATGCTTAACCGAAGGGGAATTTTTTTCTCGATAATAGATTTGCCTGGACCAGGGCGCGAACCTATGGATCCTTTCAAACCCAGGAAACGTCAGTGAAGCTTTCACCTACTTACACCTACTTCACTGACGTTCCTGGGTTTGAAAGGATCCATAGGTTCGCGCCCTGGTCCAGGCAAATCTATTATCGAGAAAAAAATTCCCCTTCGGTTAAGCATATATGAAAATATATTAATTCTGAGGTAGAGCGAATTAGATATTAAAGGACATTGTAGCTCGATATATATATATATATATATATATATATATATAGTAGTATGTATGTGTATGTATGTATGTATATGTATATGTATATGTTATATATATATATATATATATATATATATATATATATATATATACTATATATTATATATACATAATTACATTGTATGATACTCCCTGCACAACAATTTTTTTCATAACATTTTTGTTCATTAACATGTTTTCTTATGCTATATTTCTATTCTGCAGAGTTATTAGTATCATCTAAAGTCTTAAGAAAATTACAGATCTGATTTTTATTGTGAATTGCCATCTTTCAGGTAACCGACAGACGAGAACTATGTAGTTTGGATAAGTTATTTTTGTGAAAAAAAAAAATGTATTTGTATGTTTATGAGTTTTGTAGAAATGTGTACCGTTTCTACTTCATGAAAATAAGGGTAAAGGAACTACAATACAGGTAAAGGAACCACATCTATTCGAGAATGGAGCTCTTAGATTATTCAATTTGACTTTACTAATACCAATTAAATTATTTCTGTATTAACTAGTGAAGAAGCCAAAAGGGAGTTAAAGGAGAGTTCAGTAGTGTGTTTGAGAAAGATGCTTACGTCTGCATCAGAAAGTTGAATGATGCCCGAAGGTTGTCACTTTGACGACTTCCAGAGAATATGTGTGTGTAATTGTGTACCGTATGAGTTTGGCATCACCCAAAATTCAACATTTAACAAAAATGTTGGAATTCCTGAGTGATATGTTCTGAATCTATTTTTGATAACGAACTGGAAAATTATCTTATAGCGTTTAGATATCTGAAAAAGAAATCTATTGTGCGGGCTTTGTCTGTCCGTCCTCACTTTTTCCTGTCAACACTTCCTGTCCGCTTTCATATCTTAAAATCTACTGAAGATAGAAGGCTACAAGTTGGTATGTTGATAATCCACCCTCCAATCATCAAACATACCAAATATCAGCCCTCTAGCCTCGGTAGGTTTTATTTTCTCTACGGTTAAAGTTAGCCATAATCGTGATTCTGGCAACGATATAGGATAGGCCACCATTGGGCCGTGGTTAAAGTTTTATGGGCAGCGGCTCATACAGCATAATACCGAGACCGCTGAAAGTTAGATATATTTTCCGCGGCCCTGGGTGTGGCGGCTACACAGAACACTCGATTGCGCCAAAGAAACTTTAGCGCACTTTTTACTTGTTTATATTAATATGAGATTTGTAAGCCAGTTCTGCCTTCGCATTAATTGTATAACTCGTCTGCCTTTCCCTTTTGAGTTGACCTGCTCTCTGCTGTCGTGTTGTGATGTGTGGGCTTTAGAAAGGGCGATTACCCTTATTCTTTGAAGCTTGTATCTTTAGTTCGTTTGAGTGCCTTTGAATTGTAATCCTTTTGAGTAATTCATGTTCATTTATCTTTAATATAATTACCCATTTGATACATTTAACATTTAGTTATTAAATTCATTTTAAGTTTAAAACCAACAAGTGCGTCTCAGTATCCCTTCATTTTATTCCAGTTTTGCTGTGATCCAAGTTTACCGAACACCTGTCGTATCTCACATCAACTGACAACCTGAAATCACGTCTATAGGGACCGCTCATTAAGTGGAAGTACTTAATGTTGGTACTACTCATTAATAATGATAGTGTGTTATCCTTGTTAGTACTGAACTGGGTTGAGTAATTTAGAAACCGCAAAGAGAGCGTATATACATACATACATACATACATACATACATACATACATACATACATACTATATATTATATATATATATATATATATATTATATATATATATATATATATATATATATATATGTATGTATGTATGTATGTATGTATGTCTAGTCGAGTCTGCAATTTATATAAAATAATCTTTAATATTTGCTGAACTCTGGTTAAACATACAATGCCACGAGAAAGTTTAAAATTAGACTACACTCATCCTAATACTAATAATAATAATTATTGTGGTTACAAACTGAACAATTGGTAGTAAAAAAAATTACATCATTAAAGTATGCGATTAATTTCGTTTAACTCTACTTTTGGACCACAGGCTTGAATAGTTACCGAGATTCAGCCAAGCGCGGCCATTTTCTCTAATTGTCATCCATGCCATAGAAAACGAACACGGCTTGCCTTTAGTGGAAACTGCACCAAAACAGGCTATCGTTCTTATTCCAGTGAACAAGCATTTCAGCATTCACGAAATAAAAACGATTCATTGAATCAGTCAATCTCAAATTTCATCGGGAAATACAAAAACGCAAGAAACATTAAACAAATGACAAATTATCTCTCTCTCTCTCTCTCTCTCTCTCTCTCTCTCTCTCTCTCTCTCTCTCTATATATATATATATATATATATAATTATATAATATATATATATATATATATATATATATATATATATATTATAATTATATTTATATATAGAATAATGATCACAGGCGAACCGTGATTCATTTATATATCATTCGCGCTACAAATGTCCTTTAATATCTAAATTCGCTCTACCTCGGTATTGGTATATTTTCATACATGTACCGAAGGGGAATTTTTTAGTTGATAATAATTTCGTAACCCCCTTGGGATCGAACCACCGTCCAAGTGGACGGGAACGAAATCAGGACAGATTTCGTTCCCGTCCACTTGACTTGGACGGTGGTTCGATCCCATGTGGGGACGAAATTATAATCAACTAACAAAAAATTCCCCTTCGGTACATATATGAAAATATATCAATTCCGAGGTAGAGTGAATTTAGATATTAAAGGACATTTATAGCTCGAATGATATATATATATATATATATATATATATATATATATATTATATATATATATATATCTATAAGGCCTAACCTTAATAGCACTTTATTTGGTGTGAGACAGGATTTGGAGAAACATATCGTTTAACGTATACCTATGCCAAAATACAGTATATCCATCTACGAGAATAGTATCGAATGTAAATGACATAATGAGTCATACCATGAACGTTTGATTCCTTTATAATGAAAAATAGCAATATTATATATGTAGACCAAAGAATTATTGATGAAATATCAATTAGTAAATAAAATAAAACTCGAAAACGGAAAGTATAATGGAATCAATGAGCAGAAGGTTTTTGGTTAAAATAATATATCAACTCTTATTCACACCATACTGTTTTGCAGAATATGGAAAGAGGAGAAAAAGCCTGATGATTGAGAGCGGGGACACACCAAAGACACCAGAGAAAGGTGGCCAGACTTCATGTATTAACGCAATGCACTACAACGATCGTGTTGAAAGTATTCAGTAAGCTCTCCCTCAATAGGGCAAACCAAAGGTTAAGAGATGAACACGGTGGTTTTGAGAGGGGCAAGAATTTCAGATTCAATATCTGTTAAGGCTGTTGTAAAAAAAACCTTTTCCAGCCTTTGTAGAGTATGATACAGCATTTCAAAGTGTCAATAGACAAATTTTATAGGAGACCTTTCACGAGTAAGATATTCCAGCTGTTTACTCAAAACAAACAGAAACTATCCAATTGCAAATCACATTCAGGTTAATGTCGGAGGGGTCTTGTTAATAGTTTTTAATAAATAATGTGGTGATGAAGGCCAGTGTCATGTGAACTTTCCTGTTTGTTCCTCTCATGGATTTCATAAGAAAAAAAGAAAGTTATAATATATGGAAGAGAAGGTTTAAATTGGAGTGCCACAGACACTTTAAAACCTTGGTTCTGCTGCTTTAATAGGCAAAACAACACAAAGTTTACAAATATTTGTTTAATGGAAAGCAACTCTTGTCTAGAAACGTGAGGCCGATAAAATGAAAGAAGACCACAAATAATGAGGGCAGCTTAAGGATTATAACTTCTGATGGCACAGCCCATGTAGGTAGTAGCTGCCATCATAATGTTTCTACCGATCTGCTTGGCATGCAGTATCACACTAATCCTGGGGAAAGATTCCCCTCTGATATTTTTCTTCCATTTCCTCGTGTTTGACATTATCAGACTCCTGGGTTCCTAAGTATTTGTAACCATTCACTTATCTTGGTATAGTATTCTTTCGCTGTGAATGGTCTTTCCTTTTAAGATATTTATAACTGCACAGATGTCAGTGTCAAACTCCATTTTCTTAAGTTATGTAGTAACACAGACTACCTGTACAAGGGAATCAAAGCTCTTAGTATCTTTTCCAAGTAACTTGATGTCATCCATTTGGCGACTGATGAAGGTGCCATCTTCCAAATTTGTTTCCATTCTTAGTTTTTTGGGGGACACTTTCATTAGTATCACGGAAATAATGAACAGCGGTGATAAAGGTGAACCTCCTTATAAGACTCCCCTTAAGATGCTTTACCTCTGGCAGTATAGTTCCTAATACTGTCAGGGTTGTCTTCCAGTGCTGTATTGTGTTGGAATATATGGTTACTAAGATGTCTGAATCTTTGTACATTTGTCAAGTACTAAATCAGCCACGAGTAAGAGATCATGTAAAAAGCCTTCCTAGAATAAATCCTTGCCAATGGTACATTTTTTTTTTAACTCCTCAACATCATCTTATCCATCAGGAAATGATCTTTTGTTCCTCTTTATTTCCTGAATCATCTTTTCTGATACTGTGTAACTACTCTAGGTAGTTACACAGTTCCTCATTAATGATTCCTGCTAGTAATTCCGATACAACTTGCATGCGTGATAAGCCGGAAGTTACTAACTGTATTACGCTACTCCTGGTCTTTTAATAGTGTTGTTCTACCTGGTGCAATGTGGCTCATCATTTTGTTATAAATATTCAAGTGACTGGTGGCCAATTTATATATGAATGGACGTGAAGCTTTTTAGTCAACATCCCTGCATGCCATCTCGTTCAGGGGTTTTCCAGTTGTGTTTGTGTGTGTGTGTGTGTGTGTGTGATTTTTTTTTTGTGTGTGTGTGTGTGATACTAGTCTCTTGTTACTTAACTCTATCCTTTCCTTCATTTTTCAGATCTTGTAGCCACTCTGCCTCTTTTCACTGGGTACAGGGATATTCTAGATGATTATGAAGAACCTCTGTGAACTGGGCCTCTGAAACTGCATTTCATTCTGTATTCCCAAGTTGTAGTTAATCATATAATCCCTTCTTGTTTGTGTTGAAAACCTTGCTCTGTGTATTTCACTTGGACCAATCTTAAGACCTTTGCACTGTTGTAGATGTAGCTTTCAGTCTTTGCTTGAGGTTTTCTTTAACTGTAGTTGTTCCTTTTCCTGACAGGCTAATGCTTTCTTGTTTTTTCCTTTTGTATTTTCGATTTTATACAATTCGTGCAATATTACCTTAATTCTTGGAATTGTTACACTGCTCTCCTTTTGCTTATTGTGTGTCTTTTCTCTGGTTTGTGCCTGGGTTGTTTATTTTCACCTTGGCTGCTATTAATTCAATTACCAGTCTAGATACAACATACGTACGATGTATGGTCTCACTGATGTTCATGGTCTCAATGGTTTTTAATGCCTGGTCACCCTCTCTGGTTTTCTCTTTCAGTATGCTGAGGCTGACATAGTTTCAGTGGTAGTCGCCTTATGGTTGAATATTTTCTTTCTACTGCAATGTGCCTTTGTCTGTCTTTGAGCCACATTTTTTTCTATTGCTTTCCAACTCATTCATTGGTTATGGGTATTCAGAGTATTTGGCTTGTTCATGATCTTTCTGGATTTCCTCGTCCATCTACTTCTATTTGTATTTCGTATGTTCCCACGTTGTTTCCGTAACGACGCTATTCTCTCCGCTGAATGTTATACAAAGCGCATATTGTTATTATTATTATCATCATTATTATTATTAACTAAGAAGCATTAAACATCCAAACCGTTTTCTATTTGTGACATTGCCAATGTTCAAAAAACAAGGTTGAGTGGATTTCTGCATTAAATATCAAACTCTCTAACAACAAAACAATAAAAAAAGGATAAACTCAATACAACCAGTATTCAAATCAAAACCAATGAACTATATGAAGGTATAGTAAAACATGCAAAGGAAATGAAGCCCTGTCACTGTTTACGGCTTGTACCCTTAGACAGTATTAATACACTGCTACCCTTATTTCCTCCGCAGTATGTGCTTTATTGTGGACTTTGACATTTTCCAGGAAGGCTTAATTCTCCAAGCCTACGTAAACGGATAGCTGAGCTAAGCTGTCTGCAGTGTTGCCAAAAATGGAAATATCTCTATACTGGGATTTTGGCCTGATGATGAGGAAATCGCGATTATATGCTTTGTCTTGCAATAAATCAAATTCAAGCACCCAGCATAAAATTAAAATCAAAGGAATTAATTAATTTTTCTAGATCCGAATGATTAGATATATCTTAATTGACTATGAGCATAAATGAATAGAAAATAACTCCATAACAATGATTACTACTTTACACCAGAACCATTCGAGAAATGTAATGAAATAAACAAACATACAGTTATTAAAGTATGAAATATTTAACAGCGCATCACGAAGGGTCATAACAGTCTCCTGAGTGACCGATATTAATTCACTTATGTTAAGCAATATCTTCGCGCGCTAACCTAATATAAAAAAAACATAACAGAAATTATCCATTCAACGTTTTTCATGAGGGTTCTTACCTTGTTATTTATTCAAAGTTTTAAAGATAGCCGCTAGCTTTTCATTTCACTGAATATGAAAACAGTGAACCGTTCCACTGGTGACAAGCAGCCTGAGAATAATTCGCAGCGAATTCATAAATGCAATTATCACATGCACAATCAAAGGTGAAATTAAAATCATGATGACTATACCATTGAAAGAAAAACAAAATTAGATTGCAATTATTGGGTGTTTAAAGGCTTCAGTTCTGCCAGCAAAAAATGTTACCTCATTAATGATACAGACTTGATGGAGAATTAAAAAGATTGAAAATCGTTTTGTTTTTCAATAATGTTAAATAAATTTTACAATATCAGTTACATGACACGACAGCAAATAAAAATAACGAATTACCATGGCAAATAAGTTATGGCACTTCTGATATACTACGAAACATTATAAATGAATCTTCACAATTTCTTCAGAGTTTATTCCGTTATGCAGGACTTTACTCTTACAGAAGTTTGAAGCTTTACTTTGGATAGCGTCATAACTAGAGAAGAGATTGAATAAATTTTCAACTTGTCTCAATGAGGCGTACAAAGTTCAAAGGCTGAGAAAGATATTTGTAAACGAAGAAATTAGTTGGAACTAGTAAAAAAAATCAAAATAGTTAGTCAGCGTCTCTTCACGCATGACTCATTCTGACTTTGCTGGGCAGGAAGGTACACTCATGCGACTAATGTAAAGTGGTGGATCCTAAGTCACTGCGGCCTCATAGACCACTAAGGTGTCTAAGAAATCAACTTTCACTTGTTTATACAGTATTATACTAAGGATTATGAGCTAGAAGGAGATCCGGTCAATTTCTCTCTCTCTCTCTCTCTCTCTCTCTCCTCTCTCTCTCTCTCTCTCTCTGGATCTGCCTGCATTAACTTGTCTTGGTTGTGTGAGGTCACCTAAGCCCTATATCAGGGTGGAACTTTTGGTACTCATATCAGAGACTGATCACTGTATGATTGAAGATAACAGGTCATGGGGTTTTCAATTTGCCTCACAAAATGACAGCTGCCTTTGGCAATTACTCATCTTCCAGGTGGTCGCATTCTCAGCTTTACATGGCTTTCAACTACAGCAATTCATTATCTTGTCCCATCTCTACTACACGCGTATCTGGCTTGTCTGGTTGATATCCTGGAGGGGTAACGGCTAAGAGTACCTCAGTCATCGATCATTCTGCTTAATGAAAAGAGGGCTGAGTAATAATCTGATGAAGGCAGAGCAATATTTTGATAAATTCTGGATCAGTGATCTCCAAAATGATCTTACAGCGACCAGGGAAAAGGAAAATTTCTGAATGTTGAATGCTCAGCTTTGGAAAAGGTTCGCGGTCTATCAATGACATTTATTATTATTATTACTATTATTATTAGAAGGGAAAAACTCTCTATCGCGAGAGTATATATAATGTTCTAAAGGGTCCACAATAATACAAAGGGTTAAGAGTCCGTGTATAATTTTTAAGACTTTACAAAGAGCTTTTGAACCCTTCCCTGGGTTTATCTTCAGTCCAAAAAAATGAAGATGAACCCAGGGAAGGGTTCGAAAGCTCTTTGTAAAGTCTTAAAAATTATACACGGACTCTTAACCCTTTGTATTATTGTGGACCCTTTAGAACACTATTATTATTATTTTTTATTTTTTTTTTTTTTTTTTTGCTCTATCACACTCCTCCAATTCGACTGGGTGGTATTTATAGTGTGGGGTTCCGGGTTGCATCCTGCCTCCTTAGGAGTCCATCACTTTTCTTACTATGTGTGCCGTTTCTAGGATCACACTCTTCTGCATGAGTCCTGGAGCTACTTCAGCGTCTAGTTTTTCTAGATTCCTTTTCAGGGATCTTGGGATCGTGCCTAGTAGTCCTATGATTATGGGTACGATTTCCACTGGCATAACCCATATCCTTCTTATTTCTATTTTCAGATCTTGATACTTATCCATTTTTTCCCTCTCTTTCTCTTCAACTCTGGTGTCCCATGGTATTGCGACATCTATGAGTGATACTTTCTTTTTTACTTTGTCAATCAACGTCACGTCTGGTCTGTTTGCACGTATCACCCTATCCGTTCTGATACCATAGTCCCAGAGGATCTTTGCCTGATCGTCTTCTATCACTCCCTCAGGTTGGTGCTCGTACCACTTATTACTGCAAGGTAGCTGATGTTTCTTGCACAGGCTGCAGTGGAGGGCTTTTGCCACTGAATCATGCCTCTTTTTGTACTGGTTCTGTGCAAGTGCCGGGCATTCGCTTGCTATGTGGTTTATGGTTTCATTTTTCGTATTGCACTTCCTACATATGGAAGAGATGTTATTTCCGTCTATCGTTCTTTGAACATATCTGGTTCTTAGGGCCTGATCTTGTGCCGCTGTTATCATTCCTTCAGTTTCCTTCTTTAGCTCTCCCCTCTGTAGCCATTGCCATGTGTCATCGCTGGCTAGTTCATATGGAAGTTAAAAGTGGCGTCTGATAGCTGTAGAGTTCGAAGTTGCTAAACCTAGTAATCACAGTTTATCTTATTTTCGTGTATAGAATCTTGTCATTTGTCTAAGGGCGTACTGGAATTCCAAAGTTTCCAAACATATCATCGGTTCATTCTCAAAGAAAGGTGTGATTGTCCTGATTGGAATATTATTGTTGAAGAATACGCCAGCATAATGCTGGCATGGGCTCTTGTTCTCAGAGCAGCACATAATAGTAAATGCGGTCTGTAAAGAGTTAGATTGGTGGTTGTAAAAGAAGGAAAGGAAAGGACAGGCAGTATTACAATCCGTTTTAAACCTTGTGGTACCCATCAGTAGGAGGAAAAGATCGACAGCAGAGTCCTATTTAAGTCGTAGAAGACTAGGATGATATTTGCAGCTCGAGAGAAGGTATGAAAACCTAAGGAGGATAATCCGAAGATTTCACTTACTATGGTAAATCTATAATTTTGATGTGAGACTTGAAGGGGCAGCTGTTATTCAAAACAAACAGCAGCTGCTTTGGGCCAAGGCTTTTGTATGAGGTGAGGTTGTGTACTTTGCAGCAGTGTTTCTCCGTCAACAGGCTTTCCTGTCAGTTTCTCGAAGAGAATGATGATTCCTTCAATTGTGACAGTTACGCGACTGCTGCCTGTTCTGGTAACCTATCAGCTAGCACTGGCTGGAACTTAGGTGCAGGAACAGGTTGATATGGCTTCGTAGTGTAGCTGACCTTTCTTCATGGAGTTCGACACTGCTTCCATGGTCTGGGTGGGATCTGCTGTTGTGTTTCTGGAGGTGACTGCCATGTTTCCTCTCGCTGCTTCGCTGTAGGAGTTAGCTATGACGATCTCAGAGGTGAAGGAGTGTCCTTCATCCTTGCAACTATTTCAAGCCTAGCATGGTGTTGAAGGGTTATTCTGATATTGTGAGTGTTCTTGGCATGATTATGGACGGCGCCTTCCTGAGCGTGGCAGGAGATCCTCTTGGGAAACCTCATCGTGGTCATACCAATGTAGGCGCCAGGGCATTCCCAGACATGGCCTTTGTATTGGTAGACCACGGTGGTTCTGCACCGTAGCAGCTGAGTTGTTTTTTATGATTGGGCCACTATTCTTCTTGTTTTCGTAATAAATTACCAGTTTAACCTTTTTCCCAAGGTACATAGGGCAGACATTTTCTTATATGATATTGCAAACACCTCATTCATCCTCTTTGTATTTTCTGTGAAACACTTCGTAAAAGAGAGTGACGTCTTCAAGGCCGACATTGCGAAAAGCTCCTGCTGATCCTATTTATTAATGCTTCTTTGCATGCATTTCGTGATGTCCCGGTTGGAATACCCATTGTTAATTAATACAAGGGCAACAGGCTGTAATTCGGTGTGAGAGAGCTCTCCTGATGAAGGCGATGATCCCAGTGCGCTTGTATCTCTCTGGACACCAACGCTCACCATTCAGACACATGCCCAGGTTCATGGGATTCGTATGTACTTGTGTCACAGACTGCTCCGCTCCTCTTGACGCCCAACAAGGACAAGGACATCAAGGAAGCATGTTGCCCAGGTTTTAATTTACAATAGATATTCTACGCAGGATATCATGAAATGCATACAAAGAAGCATTGATAAATGGTATCAGCAGGATCCTCGCCCCGCCACCCTTGAAGATGTCACTCTATTTTTACAACGGAGTGTTTCGCATGAAATGCAAAGAGGACGATTGAGCCCTTCGCAATATGAATAGAAGGAAACCTCTTCCCTACCTTCCCTGGAAAAAAAGGTTAAACAACTCACCCATTGCTGTGCAGGACCCTCTGAAGGAAACCAACGCGATGTACTAATACAACTGCTCTGTCCAGGAACGCCCCAGCGCCTACATTCTTATGGCCATGATGAGATTTTCCAAGATCTTCTGCCACGCTAACAATACCAGAATAACCCAAAAGGACATAATTGTTAATATCGGTATTACTGATAAGGTGGCAGACCACCACCACCTCCGTCTCAACACCACATTAGCGACTTCCCTCCTCCTGATAGTGGCCTGTAGAGCGCCGTCCGCCAGCATCCCAGAGCCGAACGAACGGACCAATCAGGTGGTGGGTCCATTTGCTGGCAGTGTCTTTCCCAATACCACCCTCCCAGTCTCCAATCCACACGCGAAGACCAGTGCAAGCACCCAGCTCTGGAAGATGGCTTCACTCAGGAACATAGTCCCCTGATCCAGCCAATGAGAATTCAGCCCTCACAACATGGAGCACCCGAGACACTACAAATACCATCTAACGGCCCCTTTCCAACCAGAAAAAGCCCACCCTTCCTTGAGAATGTACCGATGATACTGTTGGAAACGTTGGAATTCCGCTACGCCCTTAGAAAAATGGCAAAGATTGTACACGAAAATACAACAAACCCTGATTTCCAGATTCCCTAATTTGCGAACCATACAGCAATCAATCGGCACTTTTAATTTTTATATGAAATAAATTTAGTATTTCAAGACAGTATTTCTTTATCCAGACTATGAACTTCAGCCAGTTATTAGCAAATATCAGCCCTAATGAGATGAGACAAATAAAAATCAGAAGACCGCATATAAAATCAATTCCACTGATGCTGTGATCCTCTGTAAAAAAATATTATTATTATTATTATTATTATTATTATTATTATTATTATTATTATTATTATTATTATTATTATTATTATTATCTGAAAAATTGTAGCAATCTTGACATCAACGTGGAAATGGAACAAAATAAAAAAAAAATCCATTTTTATCAAAGAACATTTTTAAATTCCCCTGAAAAAGAAAAAAATCGATCATGACAACCATTCCTCCACAAAGTTATTGCTTCAAAAGAGACATACAGTTCAAGCATAGGAAATATTATTCTCAATAGAATCTTAGTGTTCCGATCTGTTAGATTTGAAAACAGAATACATTTACTCTTAGAGTAGCTTGAAGAGCAAATCAATAAAACATATTCCATTGGTCAGCTTTTACATATTTCTTTTTTTGTTACTCGGTTTCCACATTTTTATTTCTTACATTTTCTAATATTTCAGCATGAGGAAACAAACATTGGAACGGTGGTAAATGCAGCAAGAGGTTTAGGACCTTCGTAGCTTTTCAGACACGCCAAAAATAGTAGATTTTACGGAGACCCGACTGCTTCTCTTGCCAGCTCATTATGAATTCTACACAAGGACACGACCGATTTACAAATGTAAAAGGGGAAAAAATTCAGTAACTAAAAGCCAAGGTCTGAAATAACAGCTCACTCAATAAAAAATGGAAGTTCCGTAAAAGCTCCAGAAAAAGATATCCTTTCCATCTGGAACGCTTCTCCCTCCTCGTATTGTACGCCGGATAAAAAGAACTCGATCGGCGGGAGAAGTTATTTTTGAGCAAGCGACATTATCCCATTAACAAACAAGGAACTAAATCACTATGAATCCATTACTGCAAGTTGAACTGTCTGCAGCTTCCCCCTCGCCCCCCCCCCTCTCTCTTGGGAGGGGGTGGGGGTTAACGGTATTACGGAATGTCTCGCTTTAGAGGAAAAAAAATTGTTACAAATATGGCGACAAAACTTCAATGCTACTACTACTTCCTTTACGGTTTTTTATTTATTTATTTTTTTTTTTTTTTTTTTTTTTCAATGAGAAGGTGACAAAACTTTAAAGCAAGAACGCTTGTCATATTTCATCATAAGAACAGCATCAACATTTCAATGTTATCTTCCCGTTGCAAAAGAAAGGTGAAACCCCGTTTTAGGATACCACCAATAAAAATTAACTGAAAATTGCCTTCACCAGTTCTTTGCAAGTGCTTGACCTTGCAACTTACAACAGCTATCAAAAATGTGTTTATATATATACTTGCTGCTAATATGATTTCGCATCACACTATCATTATTTTTGTAAGTTTGTAAGTAGATGCATTGTTTTATTTAAAAATAAAGGGTTTGGTGCCTATATTAAGAAAATGCAAATAAAAAATACCAGTCGGCCTTAATTCATCTGGTGTGGGTAAAACTGGAAATCAGTTACTGGATACAACTTGCTATACTAGACAAACTTACTCAAAAGAGCATATTTTTAAGGAAAAATTACGTATTGGAAAGCAAATTAACGTGTTTGAGGTGAGGGATAACTTTATAATTCATAAGAGAGATTTCACTTTTAAGAGTTTCATAAACACCATGCCCAGCGCCATCCCACCCCCCTACCCCCCACCCCACCCACCACCACCACCACTACCACCACCACCACCACCACTACTAACCCCCTATCTCAATGAACATCCACGAGAGGCTGTTTATTACTATTATTATTAGTATTATTGTTATTATTATTATTATTATTATTATTGAATTTTAGGCTAAATTTCGACAATACTGCTTGCAACCTTGTCAACCTTCATACAGTTGGCGTACCAAATATCTGTCGGGGAGTGGGGAAATCTGGGATGAAACTCCACTTGTCCTGTTGATGCTATTCCCTGTTACGGTTCTTGGATCGCATGAATGATCGGGTATTCTGGCGTACGGCACAAAATTTATTCTGGGCTGGAGAGAGAGAGAGAGAGAGCGAGAGAGAGAGAGAGAGAGAGAGAGAGAGTTTATTGGTTTTCTCTCAGGTAATTAGGAGTGATAGCACAGTTTTCAAGTAGCGAGATAAGGAAAGGTAAAATACGACCTTCAGACGTATACCCTTAATATATATATATATATAAAATATATATATATAGATACTGATATATATATTTATATAAGGATATATATATATATATATCTATATATATATATAAATATATATTATATATATAGATTATATTATATATATATATATATATATATATATGTGTGTGTGTGTGTGTGTGTGTGTGTGGAGTGTGTGTGTATGGTGTGAGTGTTTTGTTGTCAAGGTGTGGTGTTGGTTGTTTGTGTGTGTGTGTGAGTGAGTCAATACCAAAGTTCACAAAATAAAAGCCCACAGGAGTTCCACTTTATGTACCTGAAATGATTTTCCACAACGCATATCAAAAGGTTCATTTATTTCGGAGCTGTCGCGGCAAAGAAGTACTAAAGTCCCTTGGCAATTAGAATCTATAGCAAAAGGTCAATTTAAAATTGATTTTCTTGATTTTTATGGAATCTGCTTTTCTGTTGAGCAGAGGCAAAAAGAGGTTTCTCAGGTCAGGTGCGCTGAAAGGTAGCTATGAAAGGGGCCATCGAAAAAGGACATTCACCAATTTTACAACTTCATGGACCTAATAGTCACCTCTAATTTTAGGTCATCTTTTATTCAAAAGAAAACTGTTTACCAGGGAGTTTTTTCGTTTTATGTAATACGTATATTGAAAATTTACTATTCACATATCATTTGCAAATATTATTTCATTAAAAATGCAATTAATAAATAGCCTATAAGATTTTTTTGTGAAATAAGAAAATGCCTATTCTTTTTTAATTGTTCGTAATATAACTATAAAAAAAGTACATAATATATTTAAAGTGATTTCTGAAACTACACTCTTACCCAGCAAAAATGCCATAAAAGTATCTTATGACTCGTATTATATATCATACACATTTCTATTAACATGTGTGAATTTTGATAATAAATGTTTTAAACTGGTATCTAGCAATACCGTTGACATCTTTTAAAAGAATCTGGAAAATTTTTCCATTGTTTTTATATATCCAGATAAATTTGAAATGCAATGCTATCTTACCCTTAAGCATAGACAACCTAAGATTTGCAAGTAACGTTTCGAGGATTCTTATAGAAATGATTATGCAGTCACAGTTTAATAGCGATGATTTACACTCCTCAAGAGTGTGTCCAATTTAAATGAGGATTACTTTTTTAAACTGTGTTTATCTCCATATAAATAACTTCACTTTTCCAGAGTCAGGAATATTTTGTGATCTTGCATTTTTTACATGAAGCCTTTTCTTGGAGTACAAAACTCAGAAGTAATATCGGCAACTTCCCTTGAGTACTCATTTTATACATATCCTGACTTGATTTTATATCAATTGTACAGCCTTGTTTATATATCCATTCTTATATTATTTATGCCCGGCCCCATCATATTTCATGATGAATCTTATTGATGCTTTTGTTAAATGCTTCTTAATCTTTTAATCACATAAGCTTGATAACTGGTTTCTTAAAGGTGCGTAATCTACACTGAAACTGGGTCCAAAAGAAAAAAAAATGTATCTTTCTTGAGTTATTTGTTTTACGTAATCATTCATAGAGCAATGTTACGTATTGACGATATTTTATAATACTTCAGTATTTTTATCTAAAAGTTCCATACTCATTTCCCAAAAGCGTTTCCAAAATCTTATATTATCAATTTCAAATATTTGAATAACCGGAATGGGAACAAAAAACTAGCTGAGACCTCGTTTACAAGTGAAATTTGACGGATTATGTTTAAGTAAAGGTTCTATCAACTATACACTAAAGTCATAGCTATTTTCTGCAATCGTATATTAAGAAATACTGCATAATGTATCAATGTATCTTACACCCTCAGGTTTGGAACTTGGTAATTTTTTTATCTATTTACTGAAGTAATCCGAACCAAATATTATGTAATTATGACTCTATGTCTGGCAAAACAATATCGGACTGTCAAAAACTGTCCCTTTTATTTATATTTTTCTGGTAACAGGATCGTGAAAGCTATTAATAAAAGGAAACACTTCATCAAACAGTCCTCTTATGCATAAAATGTGTTCCTCAGTATCCATTACATTACTTCTTATACTGATTCATTTGTAACCGTACGACTTCATGGTTCACGTCATATTCAGGATTACAAGTAAAGTAAAGCCCATGATGCCTTTTTCTCCTTCTTAAAATTTCTTCCCATGTGATACACATACCAACAGCCTTACAAAAACACCGAATTTGTCGTCTATATCTTAAAAACAATAACAAAAATGAAACACTTACAACAGTACTCCATCAGTGCCCAGCTCATACACAGGAGGGATTCTCCCTCTCCATACCCTATGGAGAATATCAAAGGTTCAACCTACCCTATTTTCATTTCCATACACAAATCAAAAAGGTTTTTTCATGTTTTCTCAAGGAATTTTTATGCTACATTCGAAAAGGATTGGCTGAGAGATACGACTATTTCCAAAAGATTCATATTTTTATATTCTGGTATCTAGATCCTGACAAGGGAAACCACAACCTTACATCTATTTTTATTGGTGAAGTTTTCCCTTGAGGTTTTTGGGTTATTTCAAAAAGAATATTTTTTCAGCTTCCGATTATAGTTTCCCTTTAAGGTAAGGTAAAATCTGAGAAGTCAGAAACAGGTTCACGCTGGAAAAAGATATACTTAAAAACTAAAGTTCTTTCGACAGACCCCAAATGAAAATGGAAAATGTTTCAAACGCGGTAGAAATCGACAAAACGTCAAAATAAAAACTATAGCATGGCTAATGGAATCTCATTTTATTTGACCTGCAATATTTTACGCCGTTTTCGTAAAAAAAAGTAATGGAATAATTTAAGTGAAAATGGCCAATTCCTGTTGTATAAAAATATTTGTTGATATCTCTTAGAAAAGGTGGAATTTAAAATCTTTGTCTTACGATAAATTTTATAAACAAAATTTGAAATCCTAGTCAGCACTTTAAAACGAATATGTTGATACTGTTTGTAGCCAAACTATTCAACACACCTAACCCCCGTCCCCCAAAAGAAGAAATATTCACCTCTTTCGATTAAAGAGTAGCAATGCTTATCAGAAAACTGACGTAAGTTGTACTCATTAATTCTATTTATGAAAGCTGCTGTCCTGAATCTGGTAAAATAAACATTGAAAGAATAAAAAAAATAACCTAAAGTTGCAATCATGGTTCAAAGTTATTAAGGTTTATTTCCCAATAACGACTGACAGAACAATAAAACGAAAGAGACAAAGTCAAATACACATCATATTCCATTCCCAATAACAATATTCTTTTTTAATTGCGTTTAACTTCACTGGACTGCGAACCAAACGGCCATTTAAAGAAACCTACCCAGAGGCTGAAAGTATTTTGTATACAGCCTCCATTCATATCACTGAAATGATTTCTATGCTCATTCAGAAATTATTTTCCACTCACCATATTGTGTCCAATGAAAAGTTTTAAAGTATGGTATACCCTGCTAAAATTTCTGTGTTGAAACCGTTCATGCTTCCTGGCAAAATATTACCTTAATGTCACCAGAGTAAATAGTACACTGTCTGACAACAAACATAAACAAGAATATTTGATATCATAATGACATGGATGAGGGAGACATGTTGACGTTTTATTATAGAAACAGAACCATTTAAGCCAAACGGAACTACCCTATCAATTTTACTGATCCATAAAAAATAAATAAATCAGAAGAAGAAGAAGAAGAAGAAGAAGAAGAAGAAGAGAGAGAGAGAGAAAACAAGTCGACAACAGTGTCCTTCTCGTTCAACCAAAGCAAATCACAGAGCCGCTTACTTCCATATGCTTCCAACAAAAAACAGTGAACAATAGCTTTCCAATAAGCGAGAGAGTCCAAACACTGGAAAGAAAATGGCACCTGATAGATCCTGACATGTGTAAACACAAGAGAGATGCGCTGAAGGCTACAGATCATAACTTTTCATAACAAAAGAAGGAAAGTGTCGTTTGTAAACAAAGTTGGATTTAGGACAAAGAAAATAATGCAGGCTGAAAGAAGACAAAGATTCACGAAAACTGATAAACTGATAAAAAAAATATCGTAAGTAGTCGTGAAAACGGGCATAGTTTCTGTAACTTTCATTGGTTTCTTGGCTAAAAACAAATTATAAATAGATATGCCGTCTTGGAAAAAAAAGAGCTTTAACAGAGAAAATATACTTGAAATTAAGTGACATCAATTTATGCATAGGAATTTACTTTAATAAATAGGAAACATCAGACCCCGGTAAACTAAGGTAAACGAAACCTGTTAATAAATCTACAAAAAGTAACACATTCCAAAGTAGGTAATATACAGAATTTCCTTAATTATAATAACACATTTAAACACTACGACTTTCAACCTCTGATTATCCCAAAAGTAGGATTATAATGGTCTTACTATCATGCGTCCACCAAAGTCTAGACGCTGACACTGATACTGAGTATACAGAAATTCAACTATAAATATCAAAACAGATTATCATTACTCAAAGGAATCGTAAAATGAAGTATGGAGCAAAGGCGGAAAGAAAACACTGAAATAAAACTGAAAGTTGTCATAACTGCCTAAGAAAGTGTTAAGAAAAGAAAGCTTACGCAGGGCATCCAAATTCTTTAATTCTCACAACTTTATCACATCTACTGGTATACAAACTAGACACTATTTTATGCCATTGTTTTCTAACGCTACTTTGGAAAAATGTTCTTCAAGGACCCAGTCCTCTAAACCTCACAAGTCATTCAATATAAAATTGACAATGCTCTAAACCTCACCTGTCATTCAATATGACAATTCTAAGCACCTGTCAAGAAAGCCTTCAATTCCTTAGACACCCAAAAGGGGTCCAGAATCAAGAGTTTAATATGGAACACTGGTCTAGTTACTACGCAAAAAACTTGCAAAATATAGGGAAAATTGTAATACTATTCCAAGTACCGTTAAACAACAAAAGACGAGAATTATTGTTGCTGGACATATCACGAATAATGCGTGAATACGAAAGCTCTACAATGTTGTTTCAGTGTGTTCAGTGGAGATTCTACCTAACTAAATGCATAAACGTTTTGCAGTATCTATCTGCTCTGAAACATAGTAAGGCTTAGTGATTATGGCTAATTTGCTACACTGATTCAGCCATGCTAGGTCTGCAAAGATGGTGTTAAACTCTACAACAACAAATTATAAGGGAAAACGCCTCTTTTCGTAATGCAGGAAATCTAAAATCATCTCATTACATTCAATAAATGAAGTGACATTTATAATTTTTGTAAAATCCCCATAAAATGCATCAGCAATTACTACCGAGTTCCATGAAGCATTAAACCAATCTTTCACAACAGCTGTAAATAATGAAAGTGGATCGTTTACGAGAAAACTAACAAAACTTAAAATTTTTTCACAAAATCATTCAACTGGATATCACTGACGCAATAAAGTAACAAGCCCTATTCATGAAGAGACAAGTGCTAATCTTAAACCGTTTCAGGTATGCATGCAGACCCTGGACAAATTTGGATAACAAAGGTCACTTGGAGCTTAAGGGTCAGGTCAGATTAAAGTAGATGGAAAATCTCCGTTCCAGGAATCTGAGCCTATTTAATGAGACATAACATCAAAAACTCGCCGGCATCGTTGATCGAAGCAGTTAAAAGGCTCCCTAACATCGAAGACCTTGTATGTTCAAATAACAGATTAATATGATTATGACCACCTTGTCCCTAAGACTATATGTATGCAAAATATACATGCGCATCAGTAGAGAGAGAGAGAGAGAGAGAGAGAGAGAGAGAGAGAGAGAGAGAGAGAGAGAGAGCCCGTAAGAGCTCTAGTCATATTACACGCTCCTTAGGCAAGCATATAAAAAATCTTCAACCATCTTTCCTCAATGACTTTGATCTTCAGAAAGGAAAAACCAGAGAGAGAGAGAGAGAGAGAGAGAGAGAGAGAGAGAGAGAGAGAGAGAGAGAGAGAGAGGAATCACTATGTTTAATAACAACAGGAGCTGCAAGACACGAAAAAGACCGTACCCACAATATCTACAACTTTGATCTTTCTATTATTAGAATGTCAGCGTTCTCAAAGGAACAAAAGCAGCACTTCTCAAAAGACTTTGACTGCACAGATTAAATTGAAAAATACGGCAGGAAAAGCAATACCATAATAAAATACTTCGAAATATGGAACAAATAAAAGTAAGCAACTTGGGTAATGAAGTAATGGATGGGTTAATTGCATTTATAAGGGTCTCTCCCTCCCCACTCAACTTTAATTACAACTAAACGGCAATATAATTTCAGATTTAAAAATACTTTCCTTCACTGAATACTGAAAAATATGCCGCAACTGTGTGTGTGTGTGTGTGTGTGCGCGCGTTCGTGCGTGCGTGTGTGTGTGTGTGAGTGTGTGTGCGCACGCGCCCGCGAAATGGCTGAAAATATTCCTATAACGTGGAAAGTATCGAACTTGCATCCCAAAGGTCCTGTGGCTGTATGTCAAGCCCGCCGTTGACCAATCGACCCAAGTATGAATGAGTATGAGCATCAGCTAGGGTCAACAGAAAAACATGCAGATAGCAATATATTCCTAAAGGCTGCGGATAACCTGCTGCTTTTGTCCTTCTGGCCCACCCCCTCCGAAAGAAAAAACTTATGGGGTATGTGTGTGTTTACGTAAACACACACACATACACAAACACATACACGCACACACCCACACACACACACACACACACACACATATATATATATATATATATATAGTATATATATATATTAATATATATATGTATGTGTGTGTGTTTACTAAACACAACACACACACACACACAAATATATATATATATATATATATATATATATATATATATATATATATATATATATATATATATTATATATGTATGTGTGTGTGTGTGTGTGTAAATATGTATGCATAAAATTAATTTACCAATAACTATTTCTGCTACCTGTGGGTGGCTCCAATAAATAAACAACAAAATATTAATTTACATACTAATCGCAGATGAACCAGCTGGGAAAGAAACATTCCATTTTGCATGAACTCTTGCTTCCTTAATATTAGGAACCTCCTTATCAATACATTATCTTTTCAAGTTTCCTTTCGGATACAACATTCATAACTGTGGAGTATTTTGAAGTTTCAATTAAAAACAGTGGAGAAGTAACACGATTTCCATCGAGGTTTTGACCACTTATAAAATCTGATATAATGGGCAAGTATGATATACTGAACATCACTTATCTCCTGTTGTATGATCTACTGAGGTTGTCTAAATTTTCGTAGACATTGTAAAAAAAAAATTACTAATTTTACATTTTACTTTTTCTTTTTATATGAGATTTAAGACGTATACCCGAGTGGTTTTTTCAGCAGCTTCCGTCAAATAAGGCCCTTAATGTTACGTCGTTTAGCATGTAGTGTGTGACTTATTATTCTGATTTCATATTAGAAGAAGAAGATAAGAAATTGCAACCCAAAGTTGAACGGTCGAGATAGCACTGCCTGACAGGATTTGTATGTGGTCTGGGAGGAGACGTGTTATCATATAAGAAAAAGCTCGGTGACTAGAATCTTTTACAGTTATAACGAGTATGAAACGCCAAGAAAAAGTACGTATTTAGAGCGTAAAAACGAATGTACCCCCCCCAAAAACCCCTACCCTATTTGAATTCATTAATGCCATAACTATATACCGTTAAATTTCATCCGCATATACCGAACTGTTTCAAAAATAAAGTTTACAAAGGAATTTCCACGTAAATGACCCAGTTCGTTAACTAATGATACAAGATGTTTGGAGCGAAATGGATATGACCATATAGTTGACATCATCACACTGACTAAATTGGATTTGAATCTTGTTATTTCAGAATAATATGTCACTCCTACAAACAAAGCGGCTATATATTAAGGGCCTCATTTGACTGAAGTTGCTGAAAAAAAACCACATAGGGATTCATCATGCATTTTATATAAACAAAAAAGGTCGTATGTAATCAACAAGTGATTTACAATGTCACATTACAAACTGTCAATTATTATAAATATCTACGAAGATTTAGACAACTTCAGTATAACATACAATAAAACGAAAATTTATTTATTCAAACCTGCCTATTATTTCATAACACTCTGTGCGTGCTTTCCCTTTATTTTTCCCAACCTTCCTCTCTCCACTTTTTCCTCTCCTTGTATGATAAGGATGGAAGGTCGTGGAGCCAAAGGAAAATCCCACCTTTATCCCGGATACCAGAAATTTCTTAGAAATGATGTCCATACCGTTACGGGTGATTTTATCCTCTCTTTGTCATTCTGTTCTCTTTTATTCAACTCCTAACAAATTTCTATCTTAGAACCAATCTATATATATAAGTTACTTGAATTTCAATAAATTAAAGCTCAACATATTTGCGCGCGCGTGTGTATTTGTGTGTGTGTACTTAAGAGTCAATGTATACTTAGGTTACTTAATATTCAATAAATTAAAACTCAACAAAGCACAGCAATATACATACATACATACATACATACATACTATATATATATATATATATATATATATATATATATATATATATATATATATATATATATATAGAGAGAGAGAGAGAGAGAGAGAGAGAGAGAGAGAGAGAGAGAGAGAGAGAGAGAGAGAGAGAGAGAAAGGTTAACATGAGTTTGCGCAAATATTTCGGGAAATGAAAGAAAAAGTCATTCTCAGGTGAAAATGTTCTATTAACATATACAGTTCAAGACTTCGTTTGTCGGTGAAGTGAATTTTTAAAACAACATCAACACTGATCTCGGTCAAGCAAGACGGCGTATGGAACGTCGTTAACTAATGATACAAGATGTTTGGAGCGAAATGGATATGACCATATGTTTGACATCATCACTGACTAAATTGGATTTGAATCTTGTTATTTCAGAATAATATGTCACTCCTACATACAAAGCGGCTATATATTAAGGGCCTCATTTGACTGAAGTTGCTGAAAAAAAACCACATAGGATTCATCATGCATTTTATATACAGTCTCTTAACTGGTAAATCACTTGTGAACCAACCATGTAACAACATTTTCATGATTAACTTTAAGTATTATGAAAGTAGAGCAAATGTTGTGTGGCAACATTTATTTGTGATCGTTGAATTCCGGCACACTCTTTCCTACTGCCTGGTCAAGGAATTGCTGAGTGAGTGATAGTGACAGATGCCATGAATAGAAAGGAATGTACTAGGTACGGAGAATACTGCATTTTGAATAATTTTAGTAACGACGATACTAAACTTTTTTTCATTACTGTATGAATAGGTTACCTTTGACAGAAACGACAGAAGAAAGTGAATTTTCGATAAAGTTCCCAATCTTTTTCATCTACCAAAGACCAAAGCGATTTCATAGGAGACTTTTTTTTTGACTGGTGTGTGTGTGATGAATACATCTGATGGAGAAAAAGAGATTTTTTTATAATGTATTTTGAATCTCATTACTGGAATGAGAAGCCTCAGTTTTCAGCTTCTTGGTCTCAAAATTAATTGGGAATTTGACACTTGTATCCCAGACACGCCCACTATCTTGGCGGAAAAGCGAGACGGTTCAGAGTGACAAGTTAAATGATCAACTCCATCCCCATCCCCATATCCCTGACCACTCCGATATCTTTCTTGACCTTATAGTAAACGGTTATTTCAAACGTTCACCTCCCTGGCAAAAAAAACCTTAAATTGCATATGCATGCTCTCCTTGGCACCTGTGCCCTAGGTACAGTGTCACATTCATTTGCAGTGATCCTAGCACCTACCCAGAGAAGGTAGCCAGCCTGATCTCTCCCAGTAGATTAACTCTCACCCCTAGAACATGTACTACTAACCCTCACCTAATAGTCCAGGCATTTTACAGTTTTTGGGGACAAAAATGGTACAGAAGACATCTTTCCTGATTCGTTTACAGTCAAGCAATACTAACAACATATTAAAAGTCCCAGTCCGAGAAAATATGGGAAAGTAATGAAAATTCACTTTTTCGATTTCACTCATTTCAGGCCATATTCAGGCTGGGACGGATGAATAACATTGTTAGAGTCTGTGACTTGGAGTAGAAAGAAGCTCATATTAGGTGTTTTTTCATCTTTTCTGATGGTTAGATTACACTATGAAGTGGCAAGCATTGTGTGAATCATAAGAATATCCAATATAGCATACAAGTGATTTATAGAAGTTTGCATGTATCACTGACAGTGACATTAATATAGTTTTAGCACTATGGTTTCTGTTATGCACTTAGCACTATGGTTTCTGTTATGCACTTAGCAGTATGCTTTCTGTTATGTACTTCCCAATGCATAGTATTATAATCAAAACTATTTTCATTTTTACAGGATCTGAAAAGGATGATGGATGATAGTTGCACATTGTGTCGTCAAAAGCTTGACTTGACATTGGTGAGCTAACAGTACTCCTTCGAGAAAAGGGAGCTAAAGCCATCAACCTATGTAGCCAACAGATAAACGATGACATCAGTGTAAAGCCAGGCCAAATAGTGCATCAAAATTGTCGTCGCTTATACTGTCATCCTACAAATATAGCAAAGAAAAACACCTCTGATACAACCATCACTGTTGGTTGTAAACGCAGGTCATCAGAACAACCTTTCAGCTTCAAAACGGACTGTATTTTTTGTGGAACTCACATTTCTGACTATGTAAAGAAAAGAGGGACTGAAGTTCACTCAGTTGTGACCAAAGGTGCCCAACAAACTCTTTTAGATGAATGCCATCTTAGAGATGATGATTGGGCTAGACGGGTGTGAGCTAGACTAATGCATGTGCATGACCTCCCAGCTGCTGATGCCATTTACCATCAGCAATGCAGTGTAGCATTTGGTCAGGGGAAGACTGTTCCTCAGAAGTATGCTACTCCAGCAGATACAGCAAAGAAGAAGCAGAAAGTAGGACGTCCTTCAAAATCTAAGCCCAGTGGTCGTCCATCACTGGAAGAGCAGACAGAAGCATTCCTGAAAGTCACCCGCTATCTCGTGGAGAATGATGATGAACAGACCACAGTTGATGACTTGATTGTCAAAATGTCTGAATTCCTTGAGGGATCTGGAGCAGGCCCATACAGTCACAAACACATGAAAAGGAAATTGAAAGACCATTTTGGAGACAATATTATGATAACAACTATTAACAGGAAGGAAAACGTAGCAACAATGAGACGCACAGCTGAGAATATGTTATTGGAGTTTCACAGCAGTAAATCAGGGGATGAGAAGCAGAAAATTATTGAAGCAGCTTCTACATTTATAAGGGAGGACATCAAAGCTATGGATACATCTTTTGCATCCTATCCAGCTGCCACTGAAGTAGAGAGTGTGGAGATGGCATTACAGTACCTACCTCAAATTTGAAACTATTACTAGAAGCCATCGTCAACAACAAAGATGCAGTAAAAATTGCATCAATTGGGCAGGCTATCATACAAGCAACTAGACCCCGCATTATCCTTGCTCCTTTACAGTTGACTGGGTATTCAGCTTCATCATCACTTTGCATCACGTTTCTTAATTGATTCCTTGCATCAGCATGGATTTTGTGTTTCATACAGTGATGTGAGAGGTTTTGAAATGAGTGCTGCTGTTAATCATGGCACAGATATTCCATCTCACAGAGATGAATTTGTTCAGTATGCAGGAAATAATGTTGACCACAATGTCAGAACACTTGATGGTCATAATACATTCCATGGAATGGGCATCATTGCTATGGTTACACCAGGAACCAAGTCAAACCAGGCAGTCCCTAAAGTCAATGCCACTTCTCAAGATATTTCACACACAGGTAGCATAAAGATATAATACTGCCAGGAAGATAAACAGGTTCTAACACAGTTGAAGTATGATCTTATCCCATTTGTGGCTACAAGTGATGCCACATCCAATCTAGATGTACTCTGGCAAACATCACCACTATTCAGTTCATATCAACCTTCATGGGCAGGCACTATGCAATTCTTGCATGATGGAGTACATCCTGGAAAGACCTCCACCGTATTCTTGCCATTAATTGATATGAGTTCTAGTGACACAACATGCATATTCAGTACACTATGCTACATTACTGAACATGCTAAGCGTCATAATGTTGACCAGCCTGTATACTTCAAAGCACTCGGTATCATTTATGCACAGCCAGTAGGCAGCCCATTGAAGAATGTAGTCCTTCGACTTGGTGGACTTCACACCATTATGAGTTTCTTAGGGAGCATTGGCCACCTAATGGCTGGTGCAGACTTAAGTGAGATACTGCAGCTGATATATGCTCCTCAAGCTGTTGGCCATAAGCTAAGTGGCAAAGCCATTTCCAGAGCAATACGAGGCCTGTATTCTCCTTGTCAAGTCTTTAGATGTTCCCATGCCTTCAACAAGTGAACCTATCGATGATAGTGATCCAAAATTACACCCAGATGTTGCTGAAGCTAAACAGATGTATGATGGCCTAATGAAAAAAGATGGGTCTGTTACAGTTTCAGATGTTTGCTCCTCTGAGGTGATTTCCCACATTCAGCAGCTTTTGTGTGAGAAATCAGAATCCCTTACTGACCATACTGCTAAACTGTGGCTTCAGTATATGAGCATGATACAAATCCTGATGAAATTCAGCAAAGCTGAACGCCTAGGCCGCTGTGAGTTGCATTTGCAAGCAGTAACTGAAATGGTTCCATATTTGGCTGCATCAGGGCATAATCTTTTTACTAAATCCGCCAGGATTTACCTGCACGAAATGGTCTTCTTAGAGAAAAGTCATTCAGATCTGTATGAGAAGTTCACTAGAGGGTTTCATGTTTCTCGAAGGAGTGATAGAACATGGCCAGGATTATCCACAGATCTGATGATTGAACAGGTTTTGATGCGTAGCATGAAAACCAGAGGTGGTCTAACAAGAGGATCGGGTATGAATGAACAACAGAGACTGACCTGGCTGATGTCCTTGCCTGTATGTTCTGAGGTTAATAGGGCAATGCAAGAACTTACAGGCATCAGAGATGATGGTGGCAAAGTAAAGAAATGAGTAAAGCTCGCCAGACTCGTGACATGAAAGGTATCAGTACATTGCTACTCACTTTGATGATGAGACAGGTGGTTCACAAGTGAGGAATATCATGACAGGAATTAGTTCAGTAGATGTGGATAATGCAAAGACTATAGGAGAGAACATATTGAATAAGACGACAAATCAACCGGTTACTAAGTACATTTTTAAGCGCACTGACCAAGCAACAACTATGGCAACAAAATTGGCAACATACAAGTAGATCCCCAATTTCTCTTCCAGCGGTTGGTGATTGCAGCCAAGGCATCTGATATTACTGCGGATATGTTTAACTTTGAATTATATAGTTATCCACCTGCCCTGTTCGATAAATCTCTCATGATGAGGGAAGCCCAGAAATCAGGTTTCGCCGATGCCATTTGGTCTGAATTAAGTAAAGCTGACCAAGAAAACACCAACCAGTGAAGTAAAATATGTACTATATGGAGGAGCTTTGCTACAACGGATTCCATGGTCTTCTAGTGTGTCAACTTATGAGGAAGTGTGTCTAACCTATGTTACATATGTGACAAGGAAGTATGGCCATGCAACTGTAGTATTTGATGGTTATGGAACACCTCCTTCAAAGGATCCCACACATCAGAGGAGAAGAAAGGGAAAAGTTGGAATGGAAGTCACGTTCTCAGAAGAGATGAAAGTGTCCCAGAAAAAGATACATTTTTTTCAAATACAAAGAATAAGGCAAACTTCATATTTTTACTAGGGAAATATCTACAACTGAATGGACATAAAGTTGTTCATGCTGATGGTGATTGCTGACTTCTTGGATTACCACAGGTGACAAAAGGAATCAGCAGCATTATCAGACACTGTCTTAGTAGGAAATTGAATACAGACTTGTTAGTCCTTGTTTGTGTTACTATGCTGATCTACAATAAACCTCCCACAACATCATTCATTTATGAATTTGAAAATCAAATAAAATTGAAAACCAAGATTGTGGAATATCAAGAAAGTTGAAGCAAGTACTTGGTCGAGTCAGTGTGCAGGGACATTCTTTTATTATACATTGCATTCCTGTGGGCCTGCGATTCTACATAACACACATATATGGCATTAGCAAGAATGCCTCCCGCCGAAGAAAATATGCAAAACACCAAGAATTCCCATAGAACAGGCTGAAATATTCAATTGCAAGCAGGGAAAATCTGTTTAATGAAATCCATATTCCAGCAAGGAGGGAAAAAGCTTTAGTTAGTTTATTCAATGGTTTGAAGCCACTGATAGCCTGAACAACCTTCAAGGTATTAAAGAAAGATTTCCTTTGAGAAAGTATCAGTTGAAAACCTCCCACCTTCATGTTGTCAGAGTTTACCACCAACTTCTGCATCAGATAAATTCCATAGCATTGAGAGTATTAATTTCCAAGTCCAAGCAGTGGAAAGGTGTCTCCTCTTCTTAATGCCAAAGACTGGGGTTGGGGTTTAAGATAAATGAGCCTTTCTTCCAGGTAAACGACATATACAACCTGCCCCAGCATCGCTTGTTGTTCTATTATCAGATGTAACTGTTATGAACAGATTGTGGGTCAAATTAAAAATTTGCTTGTTGCCGTAAAAAATAAAAAAACCTTGAATTGTTCCTTCCCAAGTATGTGGCCAGTGTCGTGAGGGTCAGGACATGCTCCAAACTCCTTATTATTGACATTTGTTGAAAGATGATGATATAGATGACAGTGATGAATGTAATAATGTAAATAAAAGGAAAAGTCGACAGACCGTCCAGCTCATACCTTCACCATTCTAAATTTTTTTTTATTCTTGATCTGTTGAGGATGAAAGAACGTTTTCTTGTCTTACCATTGCAGTATTTTCTCTATTTGTGATAAACATAAAGCAACTTTCAGTATCCCTTTTCTGTAAATGCTTTTTTTACAGGACCAACATATATAAAATGTAAATTTATGCCTAGCATACTGAAATGCAATGTAAATAATTTATATATTAATGAGTGAACTTCTTGCATTTGGATCACCAATTGTTAAGATGTATCTTATGACGGTCAGAATTTTTTAGTATCTAGTTTATTTCTAGTAAAGTCATTTGAAGCTACGTTTTACTTCATAAAAGCACAGATATTTGTACAAGCTGTGGAATCGTACTGTAAAATGTTAGGATGTGTTTACTGCTAACAAAATTGTTGTTTAATAAAAATCAACTTATATTTTTCATTTTACTGGAATTTATCAAAATACATTTAATTCAGTGCTAATATCAGTTTAGATGTATTGAAAGCATTAATTAATCTTTTATACAAGGTAGAAATTAATTTTTTTCAGAACTTTAATACAGCATTTTGTATAAACAAGTCCTACAGATTTTTCTTTCTATACCTGTATTTTTTATTGTAATCTCGAAAATTAATTAAAATCTAGACATTTTATCGGGAATGAGTATGTACAATAAATTTGCATAGTAGATGTCACTACAAAGGGGGAATAAAAACAGCTTTGGCACCAGCTAATAATGTATATAATAAGGCAACCAAAGATAAAGTCATAGTTTGTAAGCATACTTGACAGTGGGCTAGAGAAAAACTAGGCTTTGCTTCAGTTCCCGGACTTTCCCTCTGGGACTTTGTTTTTTCTGAATTTTTTACACATAATTCTATCCAAAAAAACAAATAAATCTTCTGTACCAATTATGTCCGATTTCATGATGTTTTGGCCGTAAAAATCCTGGACTATAAATGTCATAATTAACTCATTAAATTTCCATCCTGGTACACTACTAATCACTCATCACCCTCACGCATCATTACCTCATCTTATGTATTTTAACAATTCAGGTTCAATAAATCTCCATTATTGCATACCACATTCTGGAATTATTACGTCTTTAATTAATTTGTATAGAGTAGGTTAGGCTAATAATTTAGTACCAGGGCATTAGGGTAGTAGCAAGTAAAATTTATTCAAGATAACCTTTACCTAGGGATAGAGCAGCCTGTCGATCACAGACGGACAGATTAGTACTCAATTCAGCTAGGACTACATTATCAATTCATTAAGTTAGTACACTTAGCATCTCCACCTATAAGTTAGGTAGTCCATTGTAGTTAGCTGTATCATTGCTCTAAAACCTCAGTTAGAGAAGGAGAACTGTTTAGTCGAGGCGATAGACATATTAGCCAAGGCCTTCATGCCCAGAAGGGAGTGAATGCCTTCTTAACAGGGGGAGCTGTTACGTTTTTATATCACCTCGACTCCTTGAAAATTCAAATTTACTTTATTTGCCAGAAGAGCCATCTTACTCCTAACATCTGCTGACTTCAGGAGGGAAACTCAGAATAGGCCAGGCTAGACATAGGAATTTCTGGCGGTCGAGTAGCGAGCGAATAAAAACTTGTTAAGCATTAGGGACATATCCCAAGGGGAGTGTGTAGCTAGTTAGGTACCTCCTAAGCCTATTTGTAAGATCCCTTTTACTGTGATTCTTTCGCTGGCCGTATGTCTGTTTCCAGAATGACCTGCCAACAGGGGGAAAAGCTACCCCCAACCCCAAGCAGTAGCACCTGACCTCGTGCTCAGTCCTGGCCAGTCTCTCATAATGGACAGACGTCCGACCCTGCCTGCCCATAGGCATAAACAAAGGCGCTGACTGGCACAGCCCAAACTCAGACCAAGCTGACGCCAATCTTGTCAAGTTACTCTCCATAAGGCGCCCAGGTACGTCTGAGTTACATTCATATTGCCAGTTCTTTTACTCTGAGTCAAATAAACTCACACTTTTTTTCCAAGTTTCAATTCCTACTTTTCAATGGAACTTCCCTTTGTTCATCCTACCTAGCGATCGCATGCTATCCTCGTGACTCGTCCCAGATAAACAAAACTCTTCATTGAGCCATTCTATGTAAGCACTAGAATCCTCCCATTGTGTGATTAAGGAAACATTCCATCCATAGTGCGTTAGACATAAATATTGTGTGAGAAGTCTTTGTTTTTATGTTGTGTGTAATTTGGAATTCATTTCAAGATTGCCAACTGCCAACTCTGTGCTCCCTGCCTCCTTGTAAGTGCTTTAATCACCGCACCGGATATCATCAATTTGGAAACCAGCTTTGCACTGAATGTTGAATTTGGCCATTTTATCATATTGTGAATGTTATGAGTAATGCAGACGGTACCCGGCGCTCTTTCCATGGGGCCATATGCCTTTCATTAATCTCAGGCCATTCAATGTTTTCTTTGTAAATAAACTAAATTTAGATTATCGGCTGAGTTTCCATGGCGACCTTCCAAGCATAAAACAATCTCATAAGTGCTCCATTTTTTCCTCTTTCCCCTTACGTGTTTCCTGTTGTGTTGGAAAAACGTGAATGTGTGTGTGTGTGTGTGTGTGTGTGTGTGTGTGTGTGTGTGTGTATTCTACTCCTAGCATATTTCTTTTTACAAGCCAATTTATACATAAGTTATTTAAATTTCAATGAATTAAAACTCAGTAAAGCACAGTAAATTTACACACACACACACACACACAAGTATCAAATAGATGTGAGGTGAGGTTACAAGCGAAAATCCGTAATCGTTCTCTGGCAGTATTTTAATCAATTACTCATGAGGATTTCAGGAAGATGCTTAAACTATTTACATTTTGTGAACAGAGCATGGCACATGGAATCTCTGCAAAATCCAGCCACTCAAGTCCATCCTGCACTTTTTTTTTTTTTTTTTTTTTCAGAAATCTCATAGTTATCACCACAGTAGGTCTGAGTCACTTAACATTCCTGCTGTCCACAGGAGCCCAGCTGACAATATCATGCAATACTTTCCCAGGGATAGTGTGAAGGACATGTCCAAGCCAGCCCCATCTCTCTTTCATCATCATTTCATCTTCATATGGAATTTTCGTGATTTCCCTGTGGTATCATTTCTAATTCCACTTTGCCATTCGACTCATAATCTCAAAATCGACAAAATCCTTCAGATATCTTTTCACTAGCAATACAAAATCTTAATATAATTATTCCATATTACAATTCCCAGTGCAATTTCAATCCGTCTCATTTCTTAAATCTTAATCAGTTTGCTTTCCCTTTCGCTAAATTCCAACTCCAAAAGAACATGTGCTTGATATGATTCCTTCTAAATATTTGAAGGAGAAAAGAACAGTAATCCTTCTCCAATTCATGGTTTTTATCCTTCTGTGCATAGTTTATCCTCATTACGTCTGTTGTTTAGATTTATGTTGAGTCTCCTTTTGTAGGTTAAGAAACATTCTATTATGTATATTCTAAGTCTTAGGTTTCTATAGTTCCCAATCCATAACTTCTCTTCCAACTCCAACCTATTATCCATTGTAAAATTGATGAAAGGGAAAACAACGAAGGTAAAATAACATCCCCTAGCAGCACCCCATTATTTACTTCAAATTCACTTGACGAGACCCTAACAACATTTACTTTGCATCTGAAAAGCTGAAGTGTTCATGCTACACTAAAGGTGGAACATCTACTAGATTCGTTCATTGTAGATTAAGCAACCATTGAGCTGGCACGGCTCTTGGTTCTTAGCAGCTCGTAATTAATCGACTCAAGATTCACCACTAAAATAAAGGTCCCAGTTTTTCAAATTACACTCACCATTCTGGCTTGAGTCCCAAGGCGACAAGAACCTGTACCTGTCCTATGCAGAACCATTTCTGCAGATACATAGTCCAAGTGAAGCAACGGTATCTATGATCAAGTTTAAGTACTGATCTTTTATTGAGACGTGAATAATGTGAGATTGCCTCAGGACCTACCATGGTAACCTTTAATTGATGACTACACCAGTTCATCAATACCTCTAAAACCTCATCTGAACTTAAAATTGGGATGTAAAGTTCTTCTTTATTTTCTTCTTAGTACCTGTCATTTCATGCCAATTCATCTCTGCATAACTGTGCAACCCAGATAACAATAATTCACTATCCAGCAATTTATCCGAAAAAACTGACATGATTAGGCAACCCCTTTTTAGAGGCATTCTAAATTTGGTTTTTGTGTATTTAACTGCACGTCTAAAAACAACGTGACAGTGATCAACAAACAGCTGTAAAGCAACTTTAATTCATGAGTACAGAAGGCATATGCGTACCGAACATTAACTCATGTTATAAAGACGATATATTTTCATACGTTAAACTGTGATCTTAATGAGCCGTCACTTATAAAAACCATTTTTACCGCACTGGGAGCGAGGGGCGTTCGAAATATATAAAAAATGTTTATTATCCAAACAAAACGATAGGAATCTACATCATGGTGAAGTGTACTGTCCACTTTATACATTTTCACGATGCTCCAATTTCAAGGTTATTGTACTTTACGTGAACCTTGTTACTGGACATAGTTTTCTTCACTCATATAATTTATTGTGAATTAGAAACTCAACCGACAGTGCAAATCTGACCGACAATTATGAACGTCCTTAAATATCAGTAAATTAGTACCATAGCTGTCAGTTGTTGAGCGCATCAACCCATTTCATTTCTGCTTTAGTCTTCCTCTAAGTTTACTACAATATCCATTGTATGTTTTGCCTTAATGCTGAGATGGCGAGTAAAGTAGTCTCATGAAATTCTTCAGCTCACTCATTTATTGACATATGAGTAAGTAATTGCTCCTGTCCGTTTGAGTCCACAAATAAACCAATATTAAGTATGTAAAATCTCATTAAATTAAGAGAAATAACACAGTGCCCTTCGATAAGCAAATTAAAGATTACAATTGTTCTTACATATTTCGATAAAAAAGTAAGTAATAATCATTAGCTAATGAAAAAGGTTTGAACAGATGTTGGAGGCGGTCAGACTATGTGAACTTTACCTCAAGATATTACTCTTATGAAAACCACGCCACAATAGTCTGTCCCCACCACAACATCGTTTTAAGATTCGTTATTTTAATGATGATATCGAAGTTTGCTTTGAACTTCGTGGAATGCTCGGTGACCTTTCTTATCTGGCAGGCTTTCTTGATTTTCCACTCATTCGGTTTTCTCCGAGATACTTTGACCTCTGGTAACATGAAGTTTCCTTCAAGATGCTCGAGATTATTCTTTGATGGGTAGGTTCATTTTTACAGCCTTACAGCGGTAAGAT
>NC_061101.1:28134474-28139474 GCF_015104395.2 Macrobrachium nipponense | reverse complement strand
ATATATATATATATATATATATATATATATATATATATTGTTCAGGATTTTAAGCTAGAACCAAGTAATAGTAAACAATTTCCTTTATTCTCAAGTTGCCCCTATGAACTGAAAAGTCTTTTGTCTCTCTAAATCCCCTCTTCATTCCCCTTGGCAGGTCTAGAATTAATCTCCACAGGTGTCCTGAGGGGGAGGAAGCTCTCTGGACCGAGATTTTAAAAGGACAGGGCCACAGCACCTCTCTCTCAGAAGCTCTCAGAACTTTCTCAGAGGCCAGATGCCTTTCACCTGCAGAACACCACTCTCCCCCCCATTTAATTCAAGCAATGTATAAGCTCCCAGTCATTTTATGCCCCCTTGAGTGAGTTTTAATATGCAATGCTAAGAGCAAGTAGTGTGTAAAGTTTCCCATGCGTCCCTCTCCTTAGTACTGATGCTAGAATGCAGTCTCTTAGCAGACAAATACAGTGCCTGACTGTGGGAGAAATATTGGGAACCCTGGGTTATGATGCTTGCATTCAAATAACCCGATTTGTGTATATTCATATCTCTGGGGTCTAGGTCATTTCCCAGCCACGTGTTTCTGGTGGATTGGCAATGCAATGCTAAGTGTAAGTAGTGTGTAACGTTTCGCACGTGTCCCTCTCATTAGTACTGATGCTAGAATGCAATCTCTTTGCAGACAAATATCGTACCTGATTGTGGGAAAAATATTGGGAACCCTTGGTTACGACAATTACATTTAAATAACCCACTTTATGCAAACTCACATCTCTGGGGTCTGGGTCATTTCCCAGCCACATGTTTCCGGTGGACCTGCAATCAACCAACATCCATTTGTCCAGAATTTATATAAATTCTTCATTTTCAGTAACATCGGCCTTCAGTTGTAGAGTGTAGAGTTTTGTTTATTTTAAACCTCGTCCCTCCTCACAAGGACATTTAGGAGTGCCAGAAGGTCACATCCCCACATTGTATACTGAGGGACGAGCAGTTTATTATATTATTATATATATATATATATATATATATATATATATATATATATATATATATATTATATATATATATATATAATATATTGTAAACTCAAATAGTGAGTGAATCTTTACAATTAGTCAAATTCGAAACACTTTACATTTCGCAATGAGGGTAACAATTAGGTCTGCTGAGCTCCAACAAATATTTGTTCCCGACAGAAATAGAATTATTCCATCTAAAATGAATTTCTGTCATTCTTGGTAGGATTTGGACCTCAGCTTTCCGGTATGAAAAGAGAACTTCATTTATTCATTTTATTTCCAATTCGGGTTCACCGTTTCAAAAATATATATAAAAAATAAGAATTCCACTTTGCAACATAATTTTTGCATACAAACTCATACGCACATACACACACCCATATATGTATATATGTGTATATATATACATTATTATTATATATATATATATATTATATATATATATATAATATATATACATATACATTATATACATACATACATACGTACATAAACAAAATCTTTTCTGAAGGGTAAGGGATAAAGATGCTCATTTGCACTTGATGTTTTTCTAAGTGCATGATACGCATGCATGCACGAATTTATGTATTTATGTGTACGTACATGTATATATGATTTCATATATATATATATATATATATATATATATATATATATATATATCTATATCTATATCTATATCTATATATATTATATATATATACTATATATACATATATTCTTCTCCTATATATTCTTCTCTATAATCCTAAAGCAGTCTATTAGTTTTAAACTGTAAAAGGACATTAAAAAGTTTATATTTCCGTTGTTACCACCGGTACCCTGACCACCTGTCAACGTGGAAAAACGGTAGGGAATGCGCGTATTTGTATTTATATGCAATATGTGGTTAAGAAATGACAACTTCGGCGTTATAGAAAAGTTAATGACCCTCCTAGACTTGGGACGTCATTGATAATTTTTTCTCATTACATTAAAATTTGAACTACAAAAATCTCACAACTCCATGACAATTGGAACATGAATTTATTATTTTATCCCATATACCTTTCAAGGCAATTATTCCTTGGTATATATTGTACGCACAGAAATCAATTTATCTATTCGCTTTATACAATAAACGCTGAAATACGAACTACAGATGTTTTTACGAAAGAAAAGTACACTAACTGTAGGAACTGAAGTGTTCAGTTACTCTTATGATATCTGCAACATACGGGGTTTTACAATATTTATAAAGTCTATACTTTAGGAATCTAAAGGACAATACCACATCTGTGTACGTATGTAAAATCTGCATATATATATATATATATTATATATATATATATATATATATATATATATATATATATATATAATATATGTGTGTGTGTGTGTGTGTGTGTGTGTGTGTGTGTGTGCGTGTGTGAGTGTCTGTGTGTGTTTTATATATATGTATATACACACATATATGTGTGTGTCTATATAAATATATATATTTAGTATATATGTATAAGTATATACCTATATTTGTGATTGCAGATTTATTTTTAATGGAGAATATTACCAACAAATATTTGCTTATATGTGTTTCAGTGACTATCGAAATTTAATTTTGCTCATTCGGCTCAAACCTAATAGTTTATAAAAACTTGCTCAGTGGGAGGGAGGGGGATCTCATAATTCCTCTCAAGAGATAATTAATAATATAAAACACTAAGACATAATTGGTATGTTGAAATACTAAAAATCATTGTGCTTCCTCAAAATCATTCGCTCATGTCCGAATGTTTTTTAAACATTCTGCTAACAGAGAGAGAGAGAGAGAGAGAGAGAGAGAGAGAGAGAGAGAGAGAGAGAGAGGAGAGAGAGAGAGAGAGAGAGAGTGAGAGAGAGAGAGAGTTTTGCTTCACTGCTTGCCTCTTCACAGGGACACAACAATAAATCATATACATTTTGTCAATCTAATTATAGTTATTAAAATTATAATTCGTATACGGATAGGATTTAACGGGAAAAAAATCGGCTATACGAAAAAAAGGCAATACATACCTAGAGGAACGCAATGTTAGTTATACGTAAATGCAGAAATATGTCAGTTACGGAAATTGTGACATACTACTTTCTTTTTCTACAGAAGTTGAACATGTTTACTAAAACAGCGAACATTCTTAATATGTAAAAACAATCCAATTTATCGTAACTAGATACTGGACACAAAAGTCTAATAATGGTGATACTACTAGAAACTCGCCAGATATGAAACAAAAAATACATCATTCAATTTATTCGAGAGATGCACACGCAAGAGGGGTTCTTGAAAGTTGGAAAAAAATTTTATCAACTACAATAAAAAACGACGAAACTGTTTTGGGTCCAGAAAGTACCTCCCATGCAAAATAATTATAAAACTTTATTTGCCAACCCACATGGAGACAAACTTGGACGAAATGGAGCCTGTGGTGCCTTTTAAAGGAAGATATCACAAAACAACGAAACTATCACTAAGGAAGCATTTGGCTAACTGCAGGCCACACCTACATCGTAAACTATATTCAGCAATATTCAGAAATTTTCCTTATTACTCATAAACTAGTCTATTGGTATTGAGACAAACTGACAACAGCAATTTATTCATTGGGGTTTCTATGATATGATAAGCAACACTAAAGGGCGAACCTTAGTTACGAAAAATCTCCACGACGGATTAGTATACATAGAATATAGAATGCAGGCTAAATTCCAAGCGCTGAGACCTATGAGATCATTCATCGCTGAAATGTGTAACAGGAGGAAAATCTCGGACTTGCACTATTAACCAATTGTTAGGAGAGGGTGGAGAGTAATATGGAAGAAAGAGAATATGAACGGAGGTACAATAAAATGTAATGCCTACAGTGTTCCGCATTAGGTGCACTGATGGCATTACCTCTCTAAGGGGAGCCCACAAAGGATTTGTAAATATACAAGCTTTAGACTCGAATAAGTTACAACCTTTCGACAAAAAAATAAAGTTACTAAATATCTAATATAGAATGATTACAATTACTGAACTTTTTTCCCACCTAACCATTCCTTTTTCTTAAAAATAAGGGAAATGACCACCTGACTACTTTTGCTCCAGCAGGCGAATTCCCATGACTGAAGTTTGTCCAATTTATCTCGGATATAACTCTTCGCTAGCCCGCCCTGTTTCCATGTAATCAACATTATTTGAATCTTTCTCACGGTAAGAACCTATGGTTTTGATTCCAAGATAAATTTGAAATTAGAACAAACTAATATTCCAATCCAAATCCATTCTGCTGCTAGTGAAATTGGCTTCCGCGGCACATCAAACCGAGCTCAAAAAATTCCCAAAAAGATTTTACTACTAACTTTTCTTTGCCACGATCTATGGTTGAAGGTCATTCTATTCTCATATGCATACGGCTTAAATAAGGTGTTCAGACATAACAAATGCGTTATCGGCAACAAGGAAATAATCGACAAAAAGCAAGTTATTATCTCGTAAATACGGTAAATCAATCACAAATACGATTTCCCTGCCAATGAATAATCATTGTGAATTTTCACCCTGTCTGGCATAAGTACTGACCGTGCAGCATAATAATATAAAATTTCTTGCGAAATGTTAAGTATACAATGAAACTTTCAGGTAATTAGTTGACCAACTGAGCATGAGATTTGCATGCATTTGCATGAGACGCTTATCATTCTACCTAGTCTGATGCCTAGGAAAACATGACAAGAAAAGTTCTACAGTTCTTAAATATAAAATAAATAGATGGATGAGGCTTGGAGAAAACTGAGGTAAGAACTAAACGGTATTATAATTAAATGTGCTAATGGCGAACAATATAAAACCTTTGTTCAAGGATACCAGACAAAAGAAAAAATACTGAAGAGTAAGCACAAACAACCAGTATAATTGAGCATTCCAACAAACCATCCCGCTGAGTAAAAATGAGTAAACGAAGCCATGGCAATCTGCGC
>NC_061101.1:28094474-28129474 GCF_015104395.2 Macrobrachium nipponense | reverse complement strand
ATCATTAAGCAGTTTTAACGAAGATGAATGAAAAAATCAAGTGGTGTTAAACTAAACAGAAACTTTTCCTTGAGTGAAGAGGACTGTTTGATGGGTATGAAAAATATTAAACAGAAAATATTTTGCAGAGATTTTGGGGAGGTAGAAAATGGTCAGGAGAATCCTTTCACTCTTTCTTTTTTTTTCATTCACTCTTTCTTTTTTTTTCATTCTAAATATGTTAATTAGTGTTTATTACATATGTGACGTGATGTTTCACATTTAAACCAGCTAGTTAATAGTGCAAAATATTTCACATTATCGTGTATAATAGTTTTTCTTTACATTACGCGATGAGCACTTCTTTATTCTAATTACGATACTTTTCCAAGAAAACATTTTACCACTTATTTTCGTTATCATTAGTATCGCCAGAGTAGCGTTAAAACCATTATCGTAGATACCCTTAACGTAAAAGCTATGTAAATTAGTCAAAACTGGAATCGTACCACTCAATAGATGGATATAATATAATCTTTTAACTAAATAAGTCTGCTTTTTAATGGATGCAATAAAAGAACTTGAAGGTTAAGATGATTCATTCAGTTCCAGGTTACATAATACTGAAATCGGAAACTGTTCAACTTGCACAGCATATATTTCAATGTTCTTATTCTTAAGCAATCCCACAATAAGGTACCGTAAAATCCAATTTGCGAAAGCAAATCGTAGCGCATCATTATCACGTTGAATCTTAGGCACTAAATTACTTTCTTAAGGGCAAATACAGAATGGCAATAATTTCATCTGTCATGTATCTGGTTTCTCGTCATCAGCATAAACAACTTAACGAGGCAGGGAACAGATATCTCTTAATAACGCAGCAGATGAGTTGTATAACAAAGGAAATATAGAGAAAATCAGTTGGATATCGACGAAAAAACTGTATAACGATCTCTGGATATCAATTTATTAGAATGACACAAAACTACATATAATATGTCGTTTTGGGACACACTTGTCAGCAAAACGAACAACAGCAATCATATACTCAACACTGGACTGGGTCAAAGGCCTTACAAGATACCTTGCAAAACAAACAAACCGATGGAATAATAACGCCCATGAAAATGAAACGGCTACAGTACAAAGCAAATGCAGTAAAAGGAACTTGAATGCACGCAAAATAATATTTCATAAGGTACACATAAAACCCGCCTGTGCCACTTTTGAGCTTAAAAGATTTGACCCAGCTGCTTTTAGGCGCATCTAGGCTGAACAAGTTTGACCTACTTTTTAAAGCTTTGATGTCTATTTTTAACGGCATTCTCGTCCTGGCAACAATTCAGAGCTACCGGCCATCACGTCCAACTCGTAAATATTGTTAGGGAGGATCTCTTGCTTGGCTTTGCACATTCACGACACATATTGATTTCTCAGGGAATAAATTCAGTGCTGACTACAACACTTCTTAGAAATTTTTTGACTTACAAAGGAAGTTACAAAACCAAATATATACAAACATGACGCACAGAGAGACGAGAGAGAGAGAGAGAGAGAGAGAGAGAGAGAGAGAGAATGTAAAATTTCTCAGTAAGGAGGATTTTGCCGTTTCTGCATCGAAAATAGCTTTTTCTGACCAAAAGTATAATGGCACACACAAACATACACACACACACACTGTATGTATATATGTACGTATATAATATATATATATATATATATATTATATATATATGTATATATATTATATATATATGTATGTATATATATAACATATACATATATATATATATATATATATATATTATATATATATATATATACATACATATCTTATATATAAAGCTGACGGTCAGACTATGTATTTATGTGTATTCGCTATAGGCGGCGAAACTACTGGACCGAATTGAACCATTTATAGGGAATGGTTTTTAGCCAGCTACCGTTTGGATCCGGATATCCGGCCATGCTGACTTCGTTATTATTGCTTGTATAGAAAAAAAGAAAACATTATTCTAAACATTATTCAAAAAGATTTCATATATCCTCTTACTTTTCTCCTACGATGAAAAATGACGATACGTATTAAGGTTCAAACAATGCCGGCAGACTAAAATGTATGTACTATATATATATATATATATATATATTGTGACAAAGTGCCAAGTATCTGGTTACCATTAATTACTTGGGGGGAAAGTGGCGAAAGATCTGGTTACTACATTTACCATTCATTAACTGATACCTCACAAAAGCCAGACACTTGAACCCTCATCACAGGTATTAAACGACTGAATACTCTAAAGGCAACAATGATACCTTAACAACTTACCAGTATTGCAGAAAATCAGACTAAATTCATCAAAACAGGTGTGAGGTAATCTTGTAAGTAATTAAATTAATCAAAGGGCATCACTCCATCAACAACTTTAAAAGCCTAAGTATTTCCCTGATTTCAGAAGTCTAGGTACTTCCCTGGTTCTAAGTCACTTCAAGTAAATTGAAGGAAAACAGATTAATTACCACTCTATGCTTCTACCTAACATCAATATAATCAAATGCAAACATACTGGTGTAAGATAAAGAAAACACTTATAAAAGTTTTAAATACAAAAATGTATTATTAAACTCAAAATTTATAAGTGAAATTCACAATATTAGGGAAAATTACTGTTACTTGAAAACAAAGTAAAGTTTAATTAATTCTTGAATCAATTAAGTAAAATTAAATCAAAAATAATTTATCACAAAATTCAAGAAAATTAATTCAACTGAAATTCAAAAGTGTTGGGCAATAATTGGAAATTAGAAATTAATTCACAAGTGTTAAACAACAATAAAACTTGAAAAGAATTCTAAGTAAATGCAAATTAATTCACAAGTGTTAAATTTAATTAAATGTGCAATGATTAAGCAATGAAAATAACTAAGTCAATTAAATTGTGAAATCAAATGAAAATATAAAATAAAAAGGCACACTTCAATAAGAAAATGAACAAATGCACAAAAATTAAACAAACATAAAACACAAAAATTTCCAATGTGTAAAAGTGTAAATCTTTTCACTCAAAACATTGTAACTATTAGTTTTTACCAAACCACTGTTCCTATCAGTTATTAGTTGTTATCTAACCACTGTTCCTATCTGTTATTAGTTGCAACTGATAAAAATATAACACACTTTACCTTTTTGGTATACCAACTTCTTTCTTTGCTGCAGTGTTGTTTTACACTTTCACAAAAACCAGGTGCCGTTACAACAACGTTTGTTCAGATTCCACAAAAAATCACTAAATTACACTAAATAAACTCTAAGAAATATAAAATCTGAAATTTACAAATTACGAGTGACCATTCAAATAAGTAAGAAATCGTTACGTTACTTTTGAAATCAAAATTGCTATATGAGAGAGAGAGAGACAGAGAGAGAGAGAGAGAGAGAGAGAGATCTGAACTCCTCAAGTATCTAAGCCTGAATGGACAGTGGATGACACAAAAAAGTTTTTGGCAATAATGCTTCCAGAAGCTTCAAAATCTTACGCAACTTTACATACAAAATGTGTAATCTGCACGTGGCTTTGACAAAGACATACGCGTATAAGACGATTCTGTTCAAAAAAGACCTGTACTCGATTCGATCGACCGAAGCAGAAGCCCCTTATCTTACGTGATGACAGAATCTCAAAACACAAATGAAGACTCGAGCTCGCTTATCAAACGTGTTGACAGATAAGGAAAGCAAACTGAGATCTCGGAGTTCCTCTAATCTCACAGTGCTGACATAATAGGGAAACAATCATAGTTTCGAATGGACAAAGAAAATCTCTCTCTTTCTACATTCTACATTATATATTATCCTTTTACATTATGTTATGCGAAATCTGAACACACATTTAAAACATCCTATATCTAAGCTATCTAGGAATCTGAAAAAATGTTGCACAAAATCTTATACACAAAATTTTATACAATCAAAAAGGGGAAATATGCATTTTGAAAGTAGCAATATACAATAATATGTATATATATATATGTGTGTGGTGTGTGTGTGTCTTTGTGTCTATATATATATATATATATATATATATATATATATATTATATATATATATATATATATATACACACACACATATATAGAACGCCATGACTAAAATGAAAACAATATTCCATTATTTCTGCATTTCGCATTGCTTTATCAACTTATCAAACTGCAATATGACACAGTGACCTGGTTTTGTACCACGACATACGTGTTCATTAAAAAACTGTTGCATATATAAATACATTATGATATATATAATATATATATATATATATATATATATCTCTATTATATATATACATATGTGGATGTGTTTGGAGCCTATTGGAGTTCCTTTGGTAAACGTTGTTTGTTGTATAATACTTGTGAGCATAAAACAAGCTGCGTGAATATAAATCAATGAATTTCATGCGTGCGCATGTGTGAAATTAATTGACATACATACACACACACACACACACACACACACACACATATATATATATATATATATATATATATATATATATATATATATATATATATATGTAGTGTTTGTGCGAATGACACTCTTAGTTACTCAGTTACCCCGAACTGTGAAAGAAAAAGACACAACTAACCCCATCTAACAAGTATAATTGATTGTAGTTTATGAAAAAGATTAAATAACAGTAAGAAGAAAACCCCCAGAATCCAATTAACGAGGAAGGGATTACGAAGAAAGACAGGACAGGGAGAAAAGATAATTTCACTTGTTTCAGTCCCTTAAGAAAAATGAAATCCAGAAGAAAAGGAGAGATGTTTGCTGAAGATGAGTGTGAGTGAATGAAAACGAGAGGCCAAAACGTCAAGATATCAACATCGACTAAAAGGTGAACAGTTCTTGTTTTTGCATGACGTGAGATGTTCAGCGCAAGGTATGAGATGGAATTAACATAAATTAAAACAGAGAACATCAGATTGATAAAGTCTTGGAAAAAAATGTGCCGGGCAATCTTATAAGCAAGAATACACAAATATTCGTTATCAGAAAAGTAATAATGCAAGCTTATATTATAAATGAGCAGGGAATAAAATTTGGGAATCATTCAGACCTGGAGATCTCCACCGTTGTCCATGATGTGTAGTAAATGTTTCATGCATTTGATTTAATTACATTTCATTGAAAGGTGAGAGTGTGAAATAAAACTGGTTACAGGAAAAAAACCGTGAGACTGCAAAATAGACAAGAACGCAGGTAATAAAGGAAATTATAAAAAACATTGATTTGGGGCTTATTTATCTCAAAGTGAAAGAAATTATGCCGTTGCGCCATGAGCAGGTTTCAGGGAATAGGACAAAATACAAATCAATGAGATTTTTCTAAGACAAATAAAAAACGGGAGTCACAAAAAAATGAGTTATGCTCGTTTTCCCAACACAGACTGATTTCACTAGGTTCGCACTTGTTGTTCTGAGAACAATGAAAATTTATCTAGTAGGGAAACAAAGATTAATCTCAGCATTTTCCCCTAGACTGCTAAAATACCTTGACCTTAACGCACAAATAAACTCAGATATTCACTTCTAGATCGTGGAATTCGGCACTCACTACGACATGATTGAATATAAGCGGAGTTAAGTTTCCAAACCTCTCTAGTACTATATGGTTTTCTATTATCTCCAAGTGAAAAACCAATCTCAAGAAGGTCTACTGAATATGCTCTACCGGTAGCATGACAGTTTAATATTATTAATGGATATGTCCTTAAATTAGCAAAAACTTTATACAAATCATAACGTGGGAAACAAAATAAAAAAAGAGGATTAGTTAAGCATGGCCATAATTGCTTTTAATTTGAGACCATTTAAGGTAACTGACACGTATTGCGTAATAATCCACTTAGTCCTTGAAAACTAAATGAGACTGTGAAGAAACTAACAAAAGAAGCAAAAGAAGGGGAAAGGAGACAAGCAACGGACGAACAGTGGGTCATCAGAGGCTGAACACAAGAAGATATACAAATGGTGCATTTGATCCATCTTAAAAAGTATCTAGAAGATTCATTGCATTTCATTGCAAATTTACATAATGCAATGTTAAGTCTACTATTCTATATTCTTTCGGCTCCTCTTGTGCCCAAATGAGCCAAGCTGTCATTATGACGTACTATTTTCTCAAGGGCTGTGCGAAGGACATGCCCAACCCTGTGAGCCGACTTTTGAGCACAAGACAATTGAGCAGTAACATTTGAGCGCCATAAATTCAAATCAATCCCTTTGAAAAAACTGAACAACGCTGTTCATATTTTGTTTGACTATTACAATCATTTGGTTATTGTTAAAATTAGCCAGAATCAATATGCCTATTTCTTAAAATCAGCCAGTTTAGGAAATTTTTACAAATCTTTCTTAAAGGAAAATTAATTTAGTTTTATTTCATTTCACATAACCCACGGAATGAAGAAGACGACATCGTCCAAAGGCAAAGAAAATATATTGCACGAAGGGTACTGTTACAGACTAGACAGAGTAATTAAGAGTGGCAAAGAGTCACGACGACGTTGTGTAAATGGAAAGTGCAAAGGAAGGATACGTGTTTTTGGAGATGAATGCACATCTGCTAGTGATCACGATCATGTACCAGATCCTGCAAAGTCAACGACTAGCAGTCATGCGGCTTTGAGGAATGGCAACAGCATCAAATGATTCACCAAGGCGGATCATTCAAGAGACCCAAATTAATTTGCATCCTGAAGTAGTTGCAGTTCTTCCTAAGTTTCATTCCCTTCAGCGGACAGTAAAACAACGGAAGTGCAAGGGATTGCTTGTCCCACTTCAAATGATATGGAGGAAATAGAATATACCTCAAGAACTTGTTTACACGTATGCTGGGAAAATTTTCCTTGCATGTGACTCCGGAAAACTGTTAATTTTTTTCCCTTTCTTTATGGCGCTTGCAGATATAGACATTTGGTTTCATTAACTGTTTTTAGATATTTATGTCTTAAATAAAAATTTATGCTACTACAATTCTGGTTTTTACATGATTTTCTTTATATATAAAATCATTTGCATGTTATAACAAATAAAGCTTAAAACTGAGCATTTCTTTATGGCGCTCAAATGTTACTGCGCTCAATTGTCGGCGCTCATTTGTCTTGCGCTCAAAAGTCGGTGAGCCGCCCAACCCATCTCCATCTCTCTCATGTCATGTACATATGAAACTTCGGGAATTTTCCTAACTGTATTTTTAACTCTCCTGCCATCTGGCTCCTATTATTCTTCTTCACGTTCCTTTTCAATAATTCTATTGTCACACCAAATTCATGTCCATGTAGTATTACAAATCACATCCCAGTTTTATTAAAATCTTACTTTTGTATGCAGTTTCAGTATACTGGGATTCAAAATCTTATTCAACCTGCCAATGCTTTCATTGGGCTTGTTTTCAGCCATTCATTGACTTCAAACTCAAGAGAGAACTTGTATTCCTAATTATCTGAAAGATTCAACCTCATTAAGACATCCTTCATTTGAAGTTGTTTCGTCCCTCTGAGGATAGATACTCTCTCCTCATTTCTTTTATTTTTCTTATTCTCAGTCAAAGCTCTACCTTTTTAATGTTTTCAGTTATGGAAATATTGTAAATCTCGTGTTGTTTTGCTGGTTAGAAAAACCATCTGCATATAGTAAGTCTGACAATTTCTGCGATCTTCATACTTTGTCTTCAATCTACAACAACTTTTTCATTAAAAAAAGCTCAGGGAAACAACAAATGTAAAATAACTTTCAATTATAATACCCCACTACTCACTGCAAATTTATCTAAAAATATCTTAAGATTAACTTTCCATCTACTTCGTTCGTGGATAACTTCTATTAGCCTTTTATATTTAACAAAAATGTGATAAAGATGCAAGACATTCAATGATACTGGTTCTGTTGACTTAGGCAAATGACTTCTTATAATCAATGCAAGCCATCAGAAAGGGAAAACACTGAAAATTAATATTAATGAAAAAAAGTCAATATATACTGCCACTGTTAACAGCGAACTGCAGCTTGTGCAAAGACTGCAAATTATTAACAAAGTTTCTCTAACTGATGCTTTATTAAAGAAAGTGTCTCAGTAACCTACTTGCTTTCAGAATAAAAATACAATAATCACTCATAATACTACATCTGTTATTCGCCAACAAATGTAAGTTTGTAAATGAAGTCCCAAGGAATTTCGCCTGGGTTGGAGTGATTAAACTTCCTTTGTAATTGAACCCAATCTTCCTCGAAATTCGAAACACAATCAAGCGTTATCATCATCATCCGATTTGCTCCGGATGTAACTCATGCACCAACTATTGAGTCACTAAAGCTACGTGGATTCCAGTGATGGTCGGCTGTCATCGCGGTTTGGGAATATCAGTCATTTGGAGATGCACGACGACCATCCCATGAATAAGTAATCTCTGCCGTGAGGGTGTTTCATGAATGAATCTAATTCTTTGTTGCAAGTTATATATAATGATTGAAAGTGAAGAACGTTTTTGCAATTAATGAAGAAACGCACTCATGTAAATGACATAGCAATCAAGACTGAAACACTAAATAAATTAAACAAGATATAAGGGAATTACAATCAACAAATTTAATATATATCTCTCCGTTTTGGGAGAGAGAAAGTTGAATACTAGGAAAAACTAATGCATAACAGCATACACATCCCAGCCAAGAATAAAAAGAGATAACGAACCCTTATATACTTCATGGTCTCTGCGTCAGAGGGAGTCAATGGTAGGAATCCAAACCTATCATTAGAAACACCCAAGTGTGGACGGATAAATGGGTGAGGGAGGTATTGTATTCATTGATTGATTTGTGGCTATTAATACTAGCTCTTCCACAGACCTTTCCTTACACCCCAACAACAACAAAGCAGTTTGAAGGCTTACTCCCCGAGTAAGCGAAAATGTTAGTGACTGGCACAGTGTGTGTGTGTGTGTGTGTGTGTGTGTGTGTGTGTGTGTGTGTGTTCTGGGGTGGAGAGGGGCTAAGTTATCGACACGCTGCAAATCCTGAGCCTTCTGTGTTGGTGTGCGAGGCAGCTTGAGCTGCAGAAGTTTTCTGGCCTGGATAAGTTTTAATATGACGCTAATTTTGTCTTTTGTTTTCTGTGGAAAATTGTCTTACCTTTATATTTAATTTGATCATTCTTAAGAATCCTGAGTATAATGTCTACATTAAAGACAATGCTCCATTTATAACGTTTGTTTAATCTATCGTCACTGAATCTGGATTGTTTTCTACTTATTTCATTCACAACTTTCCCATCTCAATTACGTGCCTCTCTTCAATAAGTCTGCCTCCCTGAAAACATTTACCATTATACACCTGCTTATCTACTCCTTTTACGTGCTATCATCATTAGGAAATAAAGATTTTATATAAAAACAATTGTAGTCAAAGTCATCTGTTAGAAAGTTTATGTAGGGAAATTAGAAATCAAACGTCTGAAACTAAGTTCTTTGCTCCTTCTATAGATCAAGCACAATAAAGAAACGGAGAGGAAAAACTAATAGATGCAGAGCCCACCTAATAATTACAGGCATAAATCACATAAATGTTCAAAGGATTAATAAACTAAAGATGCCGATTTAAAAAAAAAATCAGAATGCAAATGGAGATGGAATGATACCTTTATCCGTTAGAAAGACGGTGAAAGGTCAGAGTCGGTTGAGAAGGAAAAACTAGTGAGATCAATCTATTTCTCTTCTCTATATACACCCAAAAACGTATTAAATAGTAGTTGGTTTTACCAAGATAGTAACAAGACACCCAACTTCATTTACCATTGATATGGAAACAAGTAAGGTAGCAGAAATAAATAAACTGGGTCGGCATTCAAAGCATACTCACCTGATGATTCCTACGGCAGGAAAATTCCCACCACAAATTTCTGTCTATCTGCTTCCATGATCACTCTCATTTTTTAAGGTGATTACATAAGTGTAAAGCCATCCTTAATTCATTTTTCTTATTTTAAAGCCAGACAATGAGAAACATATAATTCATGTGAAACAGTATTCCAGAAGTTCTCTTGTCGATGAAAAAAATAGTCACTAGTGAAACATTCCATTATACATGGTAATTACTGATGCACATGCTGCGATCAGAAACGGAAATATATATGAAGATATTTTTCATCTATTTACCTATGTATTTTGGAATAAAAAAAAAATAAACCAACATTCGGAAACCAATCTTGCAGTCTCGCCGCGAAGGCCCTAATAACGTTTCGATTGGATAAAAAGCCATAAGTGGAATTCTAAAGACTTCCAAAACCTTGCGGAGAAGGTTATGACTTCGAGAAGACACCCTCTAATGGGGTTTCCTTTAAGTGTAACTAGTAAGATATGCACGAATGGAACGACAGCAGGGAAAACGACTTCATTAACTAGACTGTCACAAGGAACGTGGCCGAAATTAAATTGCCTGATAATAAAAATGTCCATCGAAATCGGTAAGAGGTTAAAATTTACTTTTCAAAATCTCAAAGCCTATTAGTATTCGGAGAGCCCTATAAAACGCTTTTGTATTCCCAGAACCAAATATCAATAGCTATCAACCACCAGTGAGAACGCCAATATTCAGCAGAAGTTTGCAATAATAGTAGCAACTTTCTCACCAAGATACCATCGACAAGGGCACTGAGGCAGCAAGAGGGTTCCACTCCTCTTAAATGTTTCGGAAAACACCACATCTTTCTCACCTAAGACTAAGGCCAATATTTTTCAAATTACAATATATTATAGATCTTCCGTGTACTACTGTACACGTAGCTTAAACTCATTCAAATGACATTAAATGTGGAAGAAACAAAAGAAAGATAATTAGTTTAATTACGGGAAATACTTTGGCCCTCTTTAATGTACGGATCGGAGACATTGGGCTCTAAGAAGAAAAGAGGAAGAAAAGATTGAAAGAACAGATATAAGAATGCTGTGGTGGAATATGAGAATATCGCTGCTTGAGAGATTGGAAAATGATGAAATAAGAAGAGCAGGCTTAGTTAAGATTTCAGAAGTGATAAGAGTCACGACTGAGATGGTATGGGAATGTGTTAAGGATGGATGACGAGAAGGGAGTGAGGAGGGCTTGGGAGGAACGTGTTAGAAGAAGAAGATCGAGAGGGAGACAGAGAATTAGATGGCGAGATAAAAGTGAAGGAAGGTATGGAGAGAAGAGGTTTGGTGGAGGATGATGCCTTTGATAGAAGGCAGTGGAGAAGGCGCATCAGGCAACCGACCCCTTGATGTAGGGATAACGGTAAGACAGAAGACTTTGGCCCTCATTCCTCTCAACTGATTATTTCCGTAGAGGCAATGATGAAAAGTAACCCATACATCTTAAAGGACAAATTGCATTGGTCAAAGACCTAAACATACAGACGTTAAGAAAAAGAGTGCTTTATACAACCATCTGCAGAAAACTCTTATTACTATAATTTCTTTTGGAGCTGACGGTCAATATATGCTGCCACTATCACTGAAGGTAATTAACGCAATGCAACTTCGTCGCTGAAATATTTGGGCACTATATTTCAAACTTGCTTCTTTTCTTCGCAATATTCTACACTCGTTCTTTTTACTGTCTCGTTAGTGACTTAACCAGGTTTTGCAAGATTGTGAAACTGCGACGATATTCTTGGATATACACCACCATAATATTATATCTGATACCTTACATAGATGTATTTATTCTTTACTACTACAATATATCGGGTGATGAAAGCAAGATGGTTGGTTCAGTTATACTGACTACATTTACTCAGCATCAACTGAAGAAGCATAAAAAAACACATATCGACTATACCACAGAATATAGGACTCACTGTTGCCAACTCTTACTTAACCAAACACACGATTCGCACATCACTTCCGGTGATCCTATTGCGCGCCAAGTTTAACACAAAAGTAACTAATAGGCAGTCTATCTTGCAAAACTACTTCTAAATGTTGCAAGCTAGTTTTCAAACTTACGATAAAAAGTCTCAGGCATTTAATATTTGTTTGTCATGCAATGTCACAGTTTGTTCTAGGTTGAACCTAATAAGCCTCTGGATACTAATACTTGGTGAGGCTAACTTCATGAGGAGGCTTCTTCTGGTGAAAAAGAAACTCATATAAATTAGACGAAGGGCATAACTGGACTGTTGTATAATTAAAAGGGATATCTTTGATATAAAATACAAGGTCAGAAGGGGAAAGAATTATGATGGCATAAAACTGCTTGTCATATAAAAAAATGTAATGGGAAGGTATTGATTAGGAAAATTGATTAAGAAAATGATGATGATGAAGGGCTCTACAAAAGATGAGGGGGGGGGGGGGACCCCGAAGAGAGAAAACCAGTGATTTAATGTTTATTGGGAAACTGACGTGAGAAAAGTTAGGAAATATTGCATCAAGAAAGTTTGTATATAACAAGCGAGGTAGCGTATAGAATATTGGGTTTGTAAAGCGGGCATTTTTCATAATACAATGAAAATTTTGTAAAAATGTTTCTAGAGTATTGGTTTATCAAATGTTACTGTTATTCAAAGGCATGAATAAGTTATGTACATGAAGCATGTTCGTGTGGATGAAGTAACAAATACAAGGAAATTACTGCGAATATAAGAAAAATTACGTTGAAGTCGAGAACAGGAAATACAATAAAGGTGGAAAACCCTTAACAATTAATTTGGTGTTCATTTAGTTGCCCTATTTTACAAATGGAAGGGCTTTATTCAAATTATTATACTTTGCATTACATTTTATCATGTTTCTTGAGGAGACAATAAGTGATGAAAAGCAGTTTGGCTTCAGTTTTAGCTCAGTAGTTCAAAGATGGAAAGAGCGAGACTTTTTCTGAGCCACAATCACTTGTATTCACAAAGGATATGACCGGCAACCAAGAACCAATATCGAGTTCAGATATAAAAAGGAAAGACCAAAAAAAAAGTAAGTTAATGATGGCAATAAATAGGTTCTAGTGAACACTTACTCTTCAACGAAACCACGTATCGTCATAGGACTTTAACTCGGATGCTTCGAAAAATAATAAGAGGAAATTGTTTTTCAGTCAATAAATACAGAGGAAGCACCAACATGTATACCTGAGCTTACACAGTCTCCTTTGGGCAGTATATTCTATCTAATTCTGACCCTAGATTTAGTAACAGAAATCTCGCAGAGAGTAAGATAGTAATAGTACACTATATTAAACAGAGCACTGAACTGTAAGCTTGATTACCTTAAAGGATAAATCAGCACGTGGCAAAATTAAGACCAGAAAGTTTTAACGGTCTGTGTTTTAGGATATGCCAGAAGGATTTACTTGGATTAATAATTTAGATGCTAATCAGTAGTTAGTAATGGCTAAAGAACAACAGTGCAAAGACTTTTCCTGATTTCAAAAGTAGTATTTCTATTAACAATACCTCCATTATAAATTAAAACATCAGAATGAGGTTTATTCCATTTCAAAGAAATAATTAATGGGTAGCAAGTAACAGGAATGAAATAATTACAGGGTAGCAAGTGAAAGGAGTGATATAATTACAGGGTAGCACTTAACAGACATTCACGAACTTTCAAAGTTTTTTAACGATTCGTTTTTCAAATATTTCTACCATGGCTGCAAAGATAAATTATGATTTATAATACTGTACAACAAACAGAGTTACATAATAAAATAACATTTATAAAAACCATGAGAGCCTGAAATAATATAAATAATACCATTTTATGGGTTTTGCAAGCCCTTACCCAGCATTTATAAATATTGCAAAAATCTGGTGAATTTGAGTGGATGTTGTGCTGAAGAGAAATAATCTATGATACTTGATTTGTTTGCGAAGAGAAAACTGAATATCAAGTTACTTGATGAGATAAAGGTGAAAAGGCAAAGTGAGCACGAATGGGAAAGACAAACAGTAATTGTGCCGCAGGTAGATGAAAGGCAAGTAAAAAGGGTAGGAACTGTGCTTGTGAGTATAAGGAAGAGTGGTAAAGGATGCAGCTGAATTACTTTGATGACTTTCTTGAAGAAATGAAAGGATGCTCTTGCAGGTTAATATAGATGGAGACAAGTTTGGGAAGAGGCGAGAAAGATAGAAATACATGGTTTCCAGGGATGTTCCCAAATATACAAGGGAAAAGGCAAAAATAACGAATATATAACGAAAGATTAAGAAAAGATTCTGTTGAAACTAAAAAAAACAACTGTAATACCAAGGATTTCAGAATAAAATGTGATAAAAATATTAAGAGCTACAATTTCCATTAGTATAAGAGCAATTCATTGAGAAATATGCAGACCAATATTTAAAAGTCAACATATCATTTTACATTCTGTTATCAGAATACTTGAAAAGTATTTCTTGTCAACAATACCGTAATTTAACATCTAAAACTCGCACACACACGCACCCTATATATATCCTATATATATATAATATTATATATATATATATATATATATATATATATATATATATATATATATATACATAGATGTATGTATATATGTATGTATGTACAAATATAGTATGCATTTTCATTTTCATAGATCCAATGTAAGCAGAAAATGTCATACTATATTTTCTCTCCAGCCTCCCCGTAATGAGAAAACGGCCAAATATATATCTATCTAATCTACATATAATATATATATATATATTATATATATATATATATATTATAATGTATATATATATATATATATATATATATATATATATATTACATACACGATGTAAATAGTCTTCAGTATAAAAGGCCATTAAAACACTCTAGTTTAAAGTTAAGGACTATATTTCGGTGGACTGACACCCACTATTATCAAGTTGTGAATGACAGAATTTACACTGGAGAAATATATTGTGGGAGATATGCCCTTAGGTGAATCCTGGGGTCACCCCTAAGCCGACATTGGTTCTATTAATTTCCTTAATGCGCCCATCGTTGTCTTAAGGAAGATATTGTCTATATGGTCAGAGTCCCAGGATCCATTGGAAATGTTGATCTTTTTATCTTGTTGTTTTATCAGTGAAGATTCTACCATCTGACATTTGTATCGACAGCTGCTTTTGTATAATATTCGGGATGAGTTCCAATGCAAGGTACGGTTTGTGCTATTTATGTGATGACAAATTGCTGAACTATGTTGTCCATATCTGACTGAGTGCTTATGTTGAGTTAATCTTTCAGAGAGAGATTTTCCTGTGAATTCTTCAGTCATTCATAGTAATAGTATATATATAATAGTATATTAGAGATATATATATTATATATATAGATATAACTATAAATATATATATATATATAATATATATTATATATATATAATATATATATATATATATATACACACATATATTATATATATATATATATATATAGATACACACATATATATATATACATATACCTATATATATATATATAAATATAATATATATATATATATATATATATTATATATATATATATATATATAGATATATATATAATATATATAAATATATATATGTATAATTTCACCATTCCCTCCTTACAGGGTTGGCTCCATAGAAAAAAATAACATGAAATACAGGGGTGGCTCCATAGGAAAAATCACATGAAATTTTCAGCTTGCTTTAGTATCTTTGAAAATGAAAATGTCTGTGAGCTTTTGATGTTAAATTAAAGTTTTAATTAACATTCACACGATTATGTACACTCGGCAAGAAAAGTGAAGATACAGTTTTCATTAGCTTTCGTTCATCGAATTTCCTATTTGTTTTAACTGAAAAGACATAATATCGTTATATTTACTCTAGAATATGAAAATACACTGCAAATTATAGAATATAAGTTAAAACTGCAAAACAAAACCGACTCTAGAATATGAAAATACACTGCAAATTATAGAATATAAGTTAAAACTGCAAAACAAAACCGTTCAGATACTTAAAACACGATATATGTCCGAAGTAATTGGAATTTCTCAGATGGATTCGTTCATAGAGATCTGGTAGATAGCATGTGAATTTCTTATTGTAGTACTATGTATCACGACGACAATATTTACTCGTTTTCCTTCATGAATGGGGATATTACTGCATCATCGTAAGTGGTGAATGTAATTATTTTAGTTCCTACAAACTCATGTTTGTATTCCAAAGCGATTAAAGTTAGCTGATGTCAATGGCAGTCAATGTTGCAAAAGCGTTTTCTATGATGTAAGGAGGAGCCCTAGAACTTCCAGCGGGAAAGCTCAAGTCACTGGATACTGGCTTACGTAACGGAATCACACTTAGATTACTTTGACGCTGACATGGATCGAATGCTAGTTGCTGTTTACAAACCTAGTGTCTTTAAAAAAAAATCTTTATCAAGGTTAAAGTAGCATGTCAGCTCAAAGATTTTCTGGCTATATACTCCCATTACAAAGCAGGTCGTAGTAACCTACAGCCCTACACGACTTCATTTCTTTGCCGCGAGGCTGAAAGATCTCCCACGATATAAAACTTTAATTGCCTGTGCAATACATATTGAGTTATAAGTGTTAATAAATATTTTTACTTAACGTAGCTTTTTTCGTGAATGATTTGTGGATGAAACCCGATTTTCAAATGTACAGACTATATCAAGAGAGAAAGAATGACCGCAGCCTGTGTCAAAAATTTTCTTAGTCATTTTACAATCATTGAATGTTACGGCAACTGTCGAATGAAATCAAGATTAGGGTATGAATTTCTTAGGGAATTAACTTGAATATTATGATCCTTCAAATTTTATCTAACATAGTGCAGCACGATCTTGGCAGTCATATCACCCTGCACCGACTCATCGCTCTTTCTTCAGCCTTTTCCCCGTCACAAGTCCGTCACCAATACTATAATTCTCTCTCTCTCTCTCTCTCTCTCTCTCTCTCTCTCTCCACTTCTAAAACATACTTTAAAAATATATATTACCACTCAATCTCCCAAAGAAAATATAATGAAATCAAGTACTTATAAATAGGCCTAAGCTTTCACGTTAGTAGATTTTGCTCTCTCTCTCTCTCTCTCTCTCTCTCTCTCTCTCTCTCTCTCTCTCTCTCTCTCTCTCTCTCTCCACTTTTAAAACACATTAGAAAAAATATTATCACTCAATCTCTCAAAGTAAACATAATGAATTAAGTATCTCTATAGATAGGCCTATCCTTGCGCTCTCTCTCTCTCTCTCTCTCTCTCTCTCTCTCTCTCTCTCTCTCTCTCTCTCTGTCCACTTTTGAAACATTTGAAAAAATATTATCACTTAATCTCTCAAATTAAATATAATGAATTAAGTATCTCTATCGGTAAGCCTATGCTTGCGCGCGCTCTCTCTCTCTATATCGTCATAATATTTCATTCTTTACTATATTGTTCCTCACGATTTCCACAAGTACTGCCCAAATTTTAAATAAACTTTCTCTCATTGTTTAAGATCCGTCTTCAATTACGTATGAATTTTACATCAGTTTAGTATCAAACATTACTTATAAATAAGGTTTCACAGTAGGTTTTAAAAAAGGATGATCGATATTCTACCCTGAACTGACGTTACCATACCAACATTAATGAATAATATAGAGCCTGTTTCGACATTCAAGTATAAATGATTATAGGACCGCTACAGAATCTTTATGGTGTAAAGTTAATGGAAATCTAGAAAGCAACAAACGCTATGATTTTGAAGCTCCGCCCCCTTTTTAGAGTTGTTAGGTGTGGTATTATTGAACAATGTATGTCCGAAGATTTTAAAAAACTGTATCTCAACTTTCCTTGTCGAGTGTACATCAATTAGTTTGAACCACTTTCTTTACACTTGATTGATTTGGACCTGAAATGACGGTCAATGTAGATATCAGCCTACTGGTTTGACCAATTTACTTGACCATTATCCCCTGACGTTCATTTAAAAATAAGGCAAAATCCCAGTGGCATCAAAATGATGTGTAAGTTTCATTGTAAATGAAATGCACTTTATCTCATTGCACATCCATCCTTGTTTATGTGAATCTCATAATTAATACACACTCATTAGTTTTATTGCTTATCATCAGTAAAACTGTGTAGCGGAAAATCATCCACTTCCAATATCTAAGGTAACAACTTACAGCGCTGAATAGTGAAAATAATAATTTTCATTTACGAGAATAATATGCTACACTCTTTTCTACCCTATTTGGGGAAACCTGCAAAACCCTGAATTTGCTATTTCACGATGTATCTTGTAGTGTGCATTCATTTTCTCAACTGTTGGTCATCAGAGAAAATTTCGCTATTAATAACCGTGAGATGTGGAATACGAACGTTGACCTGATCAACTCCAAAATACTCAGTATTGCGTGATAGTACCTGCATATTGCATAGTTCCTTCCAAACTTCAGCTTGACTAAGTGATCCCAGCAAATGGGGAGATGCAACAGACTTCCTCACCTCAATATGGGAGATGTTGAAAAAAAAAGCCCAAACAGTGACCCAAAAGAAGAAGGAAATGAAAACAACGACCAGATAACTTGATACACCTCGCTCGATTTAAATTAAAACCACTCTTTATCTGACATCCTTGGAATAACCCCAGTATCACTAATTCTGGAAATCAAAACTGTAGTATCTTTGTATCGTTTGATTCACAAGATTGTAATATTCATTGAACAATACCAAGAGTGTAACAACAAAATTATAGAAAAAAAACCTTTGCATATGTCACAAAGGAAAACGTTCTTTAGTTGTTTAAGGGAAAAATTAATGTAAGTTTTGTATAATTCAAAAACTAAACAAGAATATTTGCAAACACAACCGTCAACTTATAGATATGGTAAATAACAATAATAGGGCAATGGCTCTAAATATTCATAGAAAAAACGTGAAGACAGAAGTCAGAAAGCAGAAATGACCTAATAATAGATGCATAATTAATAAAGGGACAGAAAAATGAATCAAATATTGGTGGAATGGATGATGTTTACAGGTGATACATTGCTGACTGGGAAAATGATAAACTACAGATACTACTGTATTGCAAGAATTTGAAACCATTTACAAGGTCAGAAAATTATGACCAAATGTAAGAGCAAGGTCAAAAGAGTAAAACAGTAATAATGATGGAAGAATATACACAGTTGATGTGCATAAGCATTTACATATGCTAGACGACGGTAGGATGAGAGAAGCGCTCCACATAATAAATAAAGTAAGAAAGGTAAGTGTGTGAGAGACTGGGAAAAGACTTGGAGTGTTAGTGAAGTCAAGGTAAAACATATGAAATTTCCAATCATCTCGAGCCTTCGGTGTCACTATTACGTACTGTTAGTGGCATATTAAGCCATCTCCATCTCCCCTACATAAGTATCTCATCTAGTAAGAAACTGCTGAAATTTACCTTATGAAATCATTTCTCACTCTCTTATCAAAAGTTTGAACATGTAAATCCACATTTAAAGGAATTGGAAGGGTTGAAAATAAGAGACCAGTATACTCTTGACATGTGCACTATGGTATATAAAGCTTTAAATAATAAAATTCCAGATTGGTTATACAGTTTCCCACCAGTATCTTTATTCAGTAATGTCACTACACGCCAAAGGGATGATTTGTATGTTGCTAGCATAAAACTAGTATTGGCTCACGGCAAATCAGAGTCCGAGGTCTAGTGTTGTATAATGAACAGCCACGTGAAATAAAAGAAGATGGCTCTGTGTCTATTTTCAAGTCAAAACTAAGGAGTCTACTTTTAACAGAGTCTTAATTGTTCTTTTAATTATTGGTACTTTGTTCTTAGATTTTAATCTGGCTTATTTTTATTCTTTTACTAACTGATACTACATGTTGTTTTTAAATCCAGGTATCCTAATTCAAAATGGGTTCTGAGTCTGTACATATTTGTTAAGACTTATTTATTGAAAATTTTATGACTATCTGATTTTTACTACATATCCTATCCTTTTAAAACTGTCTTCGTTTTTTATTGCCTGTACCTATTTTTATATCTTTATTTATTGATAATTTATGACTATTAGATTTCTATTTGAAGCTCATTTTACCTATGATTGTCTACTTTTATACATAGTTTCAAATAGTTTCCTATGGTATTTATATTATTGCTATTTTTACTGATTTTGATATTCTTAACCTATACCAAGTTTTATGTAAGAGTTAAATTCAAAATGCTTTATACTGATATGGCTACTTATGTAGAATACCCAACGTATAATTGGAAATAAAGGATTATTATTATTATTATTATTATTATTATTATTATTATTATTATTATTATTATTATTATTATATTATTATTATTATTATTATTATCACACGACGCCTAACATTCTTCTTACCTTGGTTCATTTATGTGGAACAATATAAATCACACTACAATAATGTATAATTTTAAATTTGTACGGAGTCTTTAATTTCTGAATCTAAATCCTCTTTCCCTTTTTGATTTACCGTTTTTCTAGTCCTTTACTAATTCCAGTCAAGAGAGCCAATGTTTGATATGGCTGTTCCTCACTACCTAAAAGACAACCCCATTAATCCTTTCTCTGTCTAATGTTCTACCATCTCTCTGTGTATACTCTGTCCTCATTATTTCAATTTTTCTCAGTTTTACCTTCCGTTACATTTCTAGATATGGCATGACATCTATTGAACAGGCTTTGTAAAGTCTGTGATGCTTTACTGATTACAATGGCAGTGTCTGCATATTCTAAATCTGTTAAATTAATCCATTGTAAATCTTCTCTTCTATCTCTGGCTACAATTTTTAGTTTTCTTTAAAGAAAGCTATTGTGTCAGCTTTGTCTGTCCGTCCACATAACATAAACAAATTTCTTCCCATCATGCATAAGCAAGTAGGGGAAGTTCCTAGGATGTTCTGCTTAGAATGTACCTGCTAACTCATGTGACAACGTTATTCTTCTGAAGGGTACACATCCACAACGTAGTAAAACCTGTCATAACCATGCTAGCAACTTCTCACACGCCTCACTAAAAGGAGGAAAAAAACTCAACGACTTAATGGTATATTTCCAAAGATTTGTTCTTGAATGAGAGTTGTTGACTTGTTTTCTACATGTTTAGTGACAAGTATGCAATATGTTGCTGACGTGTGTTTCAGACATGTTTTACGGTAGAGTGGAATCACCCAAAGCGAACAAAATGAAGTTCCATGTATATTCAGTGGGTTTGAGGAAACAGGTCAGAGATTCGATATATTTCGTCTTGATCCCCATGTATATTCAGTGGGGGTTTTAAGGAAAAACAGTCAGAGATTCGATATATTTCGTCTTGATCCCCATGGTTAATCCACCAGATTATTTTTTCTGGATACCTTCAACGGATTTGCGATCGGACAATTTAACCATTAAGTGATTTAGTGCCCAGAAACGAAGTTGGAAATATGAATTTTGGAAGACCCTGCAAAACCAGTAATGAGCGTGACATCATCAATAATGAAGGCCTATGCATTAAGGAAAGCAAGACAGTTTATAACAACAAGAGAAAATACTGCATATAAATGGCACAAATGCCAGTAAAACTACGTTAAACAACAATGCTAATGAAATGGCGTAAGGATATGCTTGATAAACTTTTCTCAGCCTTTACAGGGTAATTAAAGTTGCTCACTTCACCTCCCAAAGCGAAAAACAATTCCACAATAGTCGTCTCTAAAATGAAATGTACAAAAGGCTCTCGTCATTACCTAACCAAAAATGTAAGCATATGAGCGAACAGATCTAAATCTTTCAATGTAAAAAATGAAACCTCTCAGGAATGGAATTAAACTCCGTTTTGACACAAAGATGTTATAGTACACTGGAGCAAAGAAAAAACCTAGAGCAAAGACAAACAAAGAACTACAATGTACTTGTTTCCAAAAACTAGTCCTAAAGAATATTCAATTCTGATTTAAAATCTCAACATATCTCATAAAGTTAGAAATTAATCTTTAAATTATGTTACGGGATAAAGTTTATTGCACATATTACTTCCCTGGACGAATCAGTCTTCACTAATAAAAATATAAGTTAACACAGTTTCCAACTTTTGCAAAAAAAAAAAAAAAAAAAACTCAGAAAATCAAGTTACATCTCCTGTTGGCCGAATAACCATGCAACCAAGACTGTACTCCGCTCAAATAAAGGTTGTATTGAACTGTCATGTCCGGACGCTGTTAATAAAACTTGAGAAAAGTAGTTTTATATACTGAATGAGTCAGTGATATATCTATTTTGGAAATACAATTTATACAAGAACTTTTGAATAATTTCAGGAAGATAATCATTGTCCTCAACCTTCATTCTCAACCTTCAAAAGAACTACAAACCCTGGAGCAATAAGACTTGCTATTCATTACTTGTGCAACGTACTGCAAACTTAACTTTAACACTGTCGAACACAAGAAGGCATATAGAAATGATGAAAGCTACTTGTAAAATGGAATGTAGAATAAGCTACATTTCACATAGTAATATATATATATAATGTGTGTGTGTGTGTGCTATATATATATATATATATATATATATATGTGTGTGTTGTGTGTGTGTGTGTGGTGGTGTGCATATATATATATATATATATATATATTATATATATATAATATAATTATATATATATAGCGAGCGAGAGAGAGAGAGAGAGAGAGAGAGAGAGATTCTTTTAATAGTGACTTAACACTTATTTGTTAGAGGTTAAGTATTCAGTGTCTAAATTCCGAATTTTTACATTTCATTCGTGTATTAATATAAAATCTATTTACACTACTTACGGCTTTAAAAGTATTAAAGCGCCAATAAAGTCAGAATGGCTCGGCAAAAATCATAGTTCAGTTAAAAAGTTAACGTCTTCCTGTGCATCTGTAGGCTCATAGGGCCAGCTCTGATTTCCGGTTTCTTTGGCCGACAGCCAGTGGGGGGGAAAGTCGCGATGCCAAAGACAAGGTCCCGATTCCAAAGAAAGACACGTGGCCAGTGTTTCGCTAGGCACGAGGGATGGTACCTATTCTCTTATTCACCCTCTCGAGTTTTTCAGCCGCTAAGTTGGCGGGCCATTGGGTTTAGGCAACGGCGCTATCCAAGCCATCACTGAGTGAGGCAGGATTTGAACCAAGGTCCTCTCGAGACCCTAGTAGGCTAGAATCTTACCACTGCAACACCACGGCGGGTAAAAGCTAAACAATTGAAAAAAATGGTAATCTTCTATATAATTTGCACTTTTAAAGATGCAAATGCTAATGATTCAAATGGACTTTGCATACTTTGAAATATCTTAAATAGCAAAGAAAAATTATTGTAAGAAATTCATACAAACTGGAAAAATAAGTAGAATAAAATCCTTTCGGGCGAACTTTATGCTGTCGTAATGAAAGTTGATACCGAAATTTCAAGCATATACCATGAATTTTCAGCCTCAAAATAGAGGTGCGCCATATAATCAACTTTCGCTTCTCTTCCCTTTTATGTAAACGCAATTTCTCCATTAGGATGTCAATTCTGAATACAAATCAGATTTACATATTGATGTTCTTCCCACTTTATACATCTATGGACATTTTTCTTATTGGAAACATCTTACATTCGCCGGTCTTTAAGCTTTACTGAAATTGCACCATTGAATTTCACGAGAGAGAGAGAGAGAGAGAGAGAGAGAGAGAGAGAGAGAGAGAGAGAGAGAGACTATTTCTCGACCCTGTTTCACATTACTGCTTAGCTATACCATTCGTCCAATTTATGTGAAGAGAGATACTCCATTTATTCGTCCAGTTTTCTTTATGGTAGTGACCCATATTGACGTCTACGGCATAAATGGTAAAAGGAGACCTAAAATGGAGGCCTTAATAACACATCGATGATGAATAAAAATGAATAAAATACACTCAGCAGTAAGCACTGGTAAGAGAAAAATGACAAGGAGGTAAATTACATTTGTCAACGTCGGGACAAAATCCGACAGCTCTTCCGTGCACTCCCTGGAAGGTCTAGAATCCGTTTATCTTGTTAACGTTAAATCTGTATCCTTGGACCTGAGCTTTTTCCCACATTTTCCGGTTCCTACAGCTCTTTTTGCACCCTATACCAGCCATTTTTCCTCAGCATTATCGAATAACCCACAAAATTGGCCTTGCTTGTTACTAAAGAACCCGCGTGAAGATAAAGCACATTTCCTCCACATTAAGACGACTTTCTTTTTCTCTACTCGCCATGTAACAGTATCATATGAGGTGGACTTGGTTCCTATCAGCTGACAAATACTACCCTAATGTTTTCAAAGAAGGGATAAAATGTAAAAAAAATAATGATTATGTGAATAATAGTTTTAACCATGCAACAGTATGTACGTAGTATAGGAAAAAAGACTGATGTTATATCAGCTCAGCGTCACTCTTACCCTACATTTATTGCTTATGTATTGAAATAGAAGAGTAGTAATCAAAAGATATCTATTTGTATCATGTTTCCTCTTTAAAACATATCATCTACGGTTGCCTATCCTAACATTAGATTCCAAAGGGAAATATATTTTTGTCTTACCTTTATCTGTTGAAACATAACATGTTTCTATATAACAGCAACAAATAAACATTAAAGACAGAATAACATATAACTCGCTCTTGTAATCTATGGGGAAGAAAACGAAAGGAGAAGAAGGAAGTCGAAGTTCCAAGGGAAATATGAAAGAATTACTTTCTTGAACACTACTAAGCACATACATTTATACACACACACACACAGACACATAATCACACACGCGCGCGCGCACATATATATATGTGTGAGTATGTGTCTCTGTGTGTGTGTGTATAAATGTATGTGCATAGTAGTCTTCAAGCAAGTAATTCTTTTATATTTCCCTTGGAACTTCGACTTCCCTCTTCTCATTTCGTTTTCTTCCCAACAGATTACAAGACCGAGTTATATGTTATTCTATTTTTACGATATATTTGTTATTGATTTCATCTGCTTCTTATAAAAAATATCTTAAGTGTCTCATTCTTTCTTTTTGGTCACCTTTCTTAGGGATTTTTATCATAATTAATTGTCCACATTTTTTTCCGCCACCATTTCTATCCAGCACCATTTGAAAAAAAAAAATTGGCGTTTTAATATAGTGTGCAATACTAATATCATAGACGCTTCCTCTACACTCAACAGTACATTAATAACAGGTGATGCGCAGCCAAGGTCAGCAGCTAAGGATTTTCGGTAGGGATTTCCCCAGAATAACGATAACGAATTCTTGGATGTATGAATTTATGATAATAATAATAATAATAATAATAATAATAATAATAATAATAATAATAATAATAATAATAATAATAATAATAATAATAATAATAATAATGAATATTTGTTGTAGCTTCAGAGGGAATTCGTATTTCCTGCTTATATCATGAAATGAGCTGGTCTTCCTAGAAGATGTCTAGAATGGAAGAGGAAGAAATCGTGAGAGAAGTACTCTATTGTGAAATCGAAGAGCATTTCCGCTTTCCAAATCACTACCCGTTAACTGGGATCAGCAGGACGCTAATGAATGTTTCAGGCTCACTGCAGAGGCTCCCAGAGGTCATGCATTGTAGATGAATGAATGGGACAATTAATCGTTGGCAATGAGCAGGTAAAGAGTCACTGGGAATGAGTCAATTAACGAACACATTGGTAGCAGAAGTAACTATTTTTCCAATCTAATATATATATATATATATATATATATATATATATAATATATATATATATATATATATTATAAATAAATGAGTGTGTGTTCCACATACACTTTGAAATGCATTGAGCAATTTCAACCAAACTTGGTATACATACTACTTACCATCTGGGAATGACCACTATGGTGTTAATACATCACTGGATCCAAAGGGTGGTGTGGGAAGGGGAGAAATGTAAAAAAAAAAAAATTACAAAAAACGGCAGATAATAGTGTCTAATCCATAGATTTCTAAGTCACTGATATGAACAGTGACACTCCCAATGCCCATTAAGTCAAAGTTTAGCCCTTATTGGGAGGGGGGAAGTTGAGAAGGGGTGGAAAGGTGGTAAAAATGTAAAAATAACGAAAATGACCCATATTGTTGTCTAATTCATGGATTTTGAGGTCGCTTAGAAGAATAGTGACACTCCCAATGCCCTTTAATTCCAAGTTCAGCCCCGATTAGGAGCGGGTGAGAAGGGGTAAAAGAGGGTGACATGTAAAAATAATCGAAAACGACAGATACTAGTGTCTAATTCATAGTTTTTGAATTTGCTGAGGTGAACAGTGACACTCCCAATGCCTTCAAGTCCAAGTTCAGCCATGATAGGGTGGCAGGATGAGAAGGGTGTGGGAAGGGGTGACATGTAAAAATAACTGAAAACAACAGATATTACTGTCTAATCCATAGTCTGTGAGGTTGCTGAGATGAATAGTGACACTCCTGAAGCCCTTTAAGTCCAAGTTCAGCCCGATTAAGGAGCGGGTGAGAAGGGGTAAAAGAGGGTGAGATGATAAAAATTAATCGACAACGACAGATACTAGTGTACAATTCATAGTTTTGAGTTTGCCTGAGGTGAAACAGTGACACTCCCAATGCTTCAAGTCCAAGTTCAGCAATGATAGGGTGCAGGATGAGAAGGGTGTGGGAAGGCGGTTGACATGTAAAAATAACTGAAAACAACGATATTACGTCTAATCCATAAAGGGGGGGGGGTCTGTGAGGTTGGCGAGAGAATAGTTGGGGGACACTCCTGAAGCCCGTTAAGTCCAAGTTCCGCTCCAATAGGAAAGGGGGGCGTGGCGGCGTCGTTGGGGAGAGAAGAAACTATATTAACACGGATTGAAGAGATGAGAGAGAGAGAGGCATCCGAGAGAGACGAGAGCGAGAGAGAGACGAGAGAGAGAGAGTTTATTGGTTGTAATCAGAAATTTCTCGGGCAGCACCGGATTGGTCAACTAGTTTCCTATAAAGGAAAACTCTTTCCATTCCCAATGTTAACACACGAGTGTCAAACGGTCTCAATTCCCTTTCTTTTCTGCTATAGCCTTTCTGTTTCCCCTTAAAAATACTGGTTGACACACAACATACTGTATCTAAAGCAATATTCCCTTTCAGATTCCATAGACAAACTAGGGAGCACCTAAATTCCCCGTCACTAGAGAGTAACCATTCTCTCTCTCTCTCTCTCTCTCTCTCTCTCTCTCTCTCTCTCTCTCTCTCTCTCTCTCTCTCTCTCTCTCTCTCTCTCACGTATTGTTAAATTAAAATAAATCGTGTGTTTCCAAATCTATACAGTCTTTTACTCTCTCCTGCAGCTCTTTAGTCAAACATTCTTTTACATTTCTCAAATCGCGTCACTCCACTAGCTTAACACCCAGTCAATCAAGCTTTTAAATATTTATGATTCCAATCGGCTTCACAGGAAGCCAATATGCAGCTCACGAACACACAATTAATACGTTTGGTATCTTGGCATAGAAAGTGATAAGATTTCATTTCCTGGTTACAAGGAATCTATTCTATTCTGATTCTGGCAGGCTGGAATCACACTACGACCTACACTTCATGCTCGCTTCTTTACCTGCTGTCACTGCGGATGACATATCCTAGTTTCTTAGATATTGTGATTTTCTCCGGAACCTCTTCCTTTTGTATCATCGATCACCTACAATGATTGTCTATTCATGTCTATAACTGTATACAAAATAACTTTATAATCATAGATCAACGTGTTGTGACAAAAATTGGTTTTAGACTGGGATGTAGATTACCTCCAGCTTTTAAATGGTGGGAATAGTGAGCAGTGACATAGGTTTTACTTAGTAACCTTGCAAGACTGTCCTATTTTTTTTCTTAATATAGTTTTAATTTGGAAGGCAGTTTTAAATTATTTGCATAGTCAGCTTTAAGTTGTGGCGTTTTTACTGCAGAATGTTTTACTTTCTCCGGGTCTTTCTTGAATTTTTATACTTAAATTTTTTGTACTCTGGTGGATCATTTTATTTTATCCATTTAATTTCTCCTAGACTTCGGCTGCTGGGTATATGTCAGGGACATCATTTACAGTGCTCTTTCTCCTGTCATTTCCAAGCCTGCGTTTTTCTTTCTTTCTTGAGGTAGGAGCTCAGATTCTAAATTAAATGGACTCAAGGTACAGAATCCCTATTTCCCTTCTCCGTATCCTATCCATTAACTAAATTCAACCTATCTTTACTATCAGCATTTACAACATTGCAGCAGAACAATTTAGGGAGTATTAAATAGATTTGGCCATTCAAAATATAATTTTTCTCCCTTTTTTTTCTAATTTCCAATTATTTTATCTCTAGATGTAAAGTATAAGATTGTCTGTCTGTCTGTGTCTGTCTCGCTCTCTCTCACTCTCTTACACACACACACACACACCACACACACACACACACACACATATATATATATATATATGATATATATATATATATGTATGTATATATATATATATATATATATATATATATATATATATACATACACATCAATATGTATGCTAGTAAAGGACCGTTGCGTAGAAAGACCTGGCAATACTCCTTGGATTCACTTTCCTTTGTGGCATTTGCCTTGATATATTCATCACGTTCCATATCTTCGTGATTCAGTTATATATATATATATCTGTTTTTCATTCTTATATTGTACCCTGATGAGGTATATCAAGAATACGCGGAAGCGCTAGGTACTGCTGCTTTCCATTATTTACTGTTGCTCTTGATATATATATATATATATATATATATATATATATATATATATATATATCAGGAGCTAGCAGGAAATAATGAAAAGCAGCAGTACCTAGCGCTTCCGCGTATTCTTGATATACCTCATGAGGGTACAATATAAGAATGAAAAACAGATTCGAAATTTCAAAGGTAAACATAAAAACGAAAAACAGCTTAGTAAAGACGGCAATGGTCCACAGTTTAGAATTACACTTAAAGGACAAATACTACAAACGGAAATGAAACTACTAAACAGTCTATTACATAGTTACTATATTGTCAAAAATACATTTCATAAGCTTATATTGTCCGTTGCTACTATTAAAAACACTACTTGACCTATGCTTTATTATGCTAAATTCTACAATCTTTTAATAATATTTCTACAAAATGAAATTATCTGTGGATTTTTCCAATTAATTTCATGATTAAAATTGTTCATATGTAGAACACATAGATATAGATATACAATCTACGCATGCCAAAATGTAATTTTTTTATACAAAACTCTGATGACACTGGTTTTAGCACCTCGAAACGAGAGATAACTTTCCAAGAACAATATATATAAAGGGTGTCGTAAATGAAAAAATTTATTCCGAAAACTTTAAAGTAATGGAAATTTTATTGAGCAATCATTTTGAGGGCGCCTGCATAAGCATGCCAATATTACTTTCGACGTTTTGCTCGTGTAGAAGACTGCATTACATTTAAAAACAAAACCTGGTTTGTGTAAATGGCAAGCATTAGCACTACATAAGAAAATACAAACCTGTCTTTAAGATTAGAAATTAACAAATACGTTCACTCAACCAAAAATATCTCCATACAAAGACATGCTGGAGTCAGCGTTTTTCACAGGAAAATTTATTTTATAATTATCCATATCCACCATATTTTGGCCTGCGCAAGTAAACAGAATTCAAATCGTATGGTAACAAATGGTTCCAAGCCACATTAGACCGTTAAATGTCTAGTAGACAGCTTTCTGATGAAGCCTTACCAACCTTATTTATTATGTCCAGCGCAATGGTTTCCCACTCTATGTCAGAAATACAGAAATTCGACGTTTACAAGTGTATACGGGTTGAAGCATAACTCAGTGATTGCGCTCAAAACAGGAGTGAAGTTTAAATTGTATTATAAATAATATAATATATCTTGGCGTTTAGGTCAAAGAGTTTATTTTCCCCTTGAAGAATCAATAAAACAACTATATGGATGAAAAAACATTTTCCCTTCCTCCCCACCCATATCTCTAGACTGCATCCAATATCACTCGATGGAAAGTGATCTCTGAAATTTGGTCGTTCAATTACGTAAACTCACGATTTCTTTCTTATTCTTATCACCGTTACGGGAGGCAATAATCGATGTCCATGCCCGGGAAAATAGGCAGCCTGATTGGTGCCTGAAAGGGAGAAAAGGGAGAAAGACGAAGGAAAGGAAGAAAGAAAGAAAAGTAGGAAGGAAGGAAGGCAGGGGACGATAAAAAAATCCAAACCAAAATCTAACAAGAAAAATAAATAGTTTATATATTATCAAGCATCGTAATTCTAAATATGCCATTACAAATGGAGTTCTAGGAATTAGGTCCAATATTTTCATACATAAAAAATATATGGCAAGTAGGTTAGGTTTAATAGTATGAGAAAGCTAAATATGACTATCACAATCGGCTTCTATATGCCGAACCGAAAAGGCCCCTTGAAATTCCGTCACTCATGCCATACCTGTGCTTTATATTATACAAATCTCCCTTCAACTCTAGCCTCTCTTGTCAAAGTTCTAGTCTAATTAGGTATGTGCCTTCAAGCTCTTTTGCTGCGCCTAGACCCCATCAGACACGATCACGTACTATTCTCCTCTGGTTAGTTCAAGGACTTGTCCAAACTACCTCCATCTCCCTTACAACATTATCGCTACTACTTATCGTATTTCCGGAATTTCCCTTATGGCATCAAATCCAGCTCTATCCTGCCATATAACAGCTAATATTCGGCTTAATGCTTTGTTCCCAAGTCGACTAAGCCTTTTATTGTTTCATTGTTATACCGTGTTTCAAGTTTGTAAAGACCTATGTATGACCTTACTTCCTTATGCAATTTCCAAACCTCATTCAGCCTACCCATAGTTTTACTAGACTTTTTTATTCTTTCACTAAATTCCAGCCTAAGAGAATTAGTGTTGTATATCACTGTTCCGAAATATAAAAGCATTCAACCTCATTACTCTTTTTTTCCACATATCTTACTGTTACCCCTCAGGGATCGTGTGACTTAAATAAGACTTGATTGTTAAAGCTGAGTAAGAGAATCAATATGAACGAATGATTATTTAAATAACTTCCACTATGTTTGAGGGAAGTTGACCATAAAGTGGCATGTTATAATTGAGAAGGTGAATGACAGGAATTTCACTGACAAAGCAAGGTACATAAGAGACGCTGATATGAGAAGACCACTGGGCAACGACAAGGCAGAAGGTTGAAAAGTGGAGGAAATGTAAAATGCCATACGTGGTTTTTATAATTATGGCGTAGAGGGTTATAAATTTCAAAATAATTAAAATATATAGGTAAGCGAAACAATGCTTGTATCATTGTAATACTAACATGCCAGTTTTGGGACGACTGGTTTAAGCAAAAGTGATTTTATAAAAATAGTGCACCTATCTCCATACCTGTTCACCATTTTTTTTAAGGAGGGAGAGATAATCCAGAGACCCTCCGGGAAAGGGAAGTTTAGTTGAGCGGTTAAGTAAATTTGCTCGAGAATGGAGTACAGAAATAATATAGTGTTCATTGAGGTAATGAAAAGTTTAAACGTGAGGGAAATTTGAAGGGATTTGTGAGAGAAGTACGCAGGCAGTAAATATTAGAAGGAGTATGGTTATGACGATATAAAGAAACCAGAGAGCAGAAGCAATTAAAGAATGGGTAGTAGAAGTAAGAAAGAAGTTCATATTGATTAATGATGGCAGGATGAGTGAGAGGCGTCACAGAAATGGTGAAGCATGAAAGGGAACAGGGTCTCTCCAAAAGTTTCGTAGGGGAGCATTAATGTCTATGGAAGCAAAGACTTAAATGTACAAAACAACAGTTGAATCACCACTCTTTTGGGTAGCTGAAGGCTGGATGAAGAATATAAGTCAAAGTGAAACGGTTGAATTCTATATAAATAATTACTGTGCAGATGTAAAGAGGTTCAAGTTAATGTAATGCGGAGTTTATTTTACGTATGCGGATTAAGAAGGATAAAAATAGTAAAAAAATATATATATCGAAGTGTGTTGTAAAACATTAAAATAGGTAAAAGACTATTCAGTAAGTTTTGAGGTGTTGTGGTCATGTTGGCAGATTGAAGCAAGATATATTAGTACCATATGCTGGTTGGCAGTGAAGGGAAGAAGATGCCCAGAAGCATCAACAAACAGCAAAGCAAACAGTGTGAAAGAGGTACTCGAAGATAAGTGCCTTAACATTCAGTTGCTGTCGCTGATGTTTTGTTTTCCTCTGGAAAAAGGCCTAATAGGATATATGTACAATAAGATTTGTCGGTCAGTGAACGTTCTTTTGTACATGTTGAGCTGCACGTGTGTTATGATTTTGGACATTCTCTTGCTAATAATACATATGAAGTCTGAAATGACATTACTTTTAAAGTTGTAAACCCTCTTCTAATATTTTTCCTACATGTGTCTGCCTGTGTCCGCATTTCTGCAGGCAATTCATAGGTAAGCAAAGGTCTTCGGTGGAAGGATACTGATTCTACTTTCTGAAGCGATGTTTAACTATGGAAAAAAATTAACAAGTATTGGTGATAGAGGATTAGGTAAGGAATTCCACTGACAGGAGCTAGATGAAAAAAGTAGCTAAACTGATCCACTCTGAAATGTCACGATTCTGTGTGAAAGAAGCATGATTAACATAACCGACAGGCGAATACTGCAATTACATGGAAAACAGAGTTTTACGGTTAGTTACATTAGACCGAAAGACTGATAAATACTAGTGTTTTATATTATCCTTCAAAAACTTATAACTAATCAATTATGACTCCGGTTAACTCATGTGTGCCCAGAGATAAGCAACAATCAATATGTGAAACAATACAAAGTGCCCTTCATTAATATAAAGAAAACCAACACCAAGAGAACCACAACCACTTACCTTTGGTAATCCTGCATGGCAGAATATACTCTTGGGGCATGAGGGCCTCGTTGAAGGACGCGTTTGACAGGAAAGTATTCCATGACCACTGAGATGACCATGAGGATGACGAAGTCGACGAGGCCCTCGATGATGCCCTGGACGATGAAGATGACCTCTCCGAGCACAAGGGTAAGGACAGGGTTGACCCCAGAGCCAAGGACGAGCCGAGGGTAAAGGATGACCCTAGGGACAGGGTCGGAGACCGAACCTCTGACCTCGGCACCGGCCGGCTGATGGGCGGGGAGAGCCATGGGCCCGGTGAGGGGCGCTCGGCCATTGGAAGGGGCGGCCACCCCCCTTCCTTTTCGAAGATTCGGTTAGGGGGTGGCTAAAGGAGATTTCGGAAGGCCCCGGGGGCGACCTTCCAGGTCAGGTGGTGTTCATAGTGTCTGTAGTAAATCCTTTTCTAAGAATAAGGGAAAATCCGCCAATGGTCCCCTTTCCAGCGGAATGATGTCTTAAGGAATCACTACGAACATTTTCAGTATCTTTAAACGATTCCAGGGTCAGCTGTTGAAGAAATGCAGAGCAATTTTGAATATAAAAAAAATAAAGTGATGGGGAAATAAATCATTTTACCAGGTTCTTCCTGGCAAATAACGAACAAGTTTGTCTTAAAACGAGTGGTTTCAATTTCCAATTTTCCCATAAGGGTTACGCTATGACGGGAGGAAACGTGTACACTAACTTGAAAATTTCATAACCTAAGCATTTGGAAGCTTTCTAAAACATAAACATGAAAAACTTTTGCATCCCCGCATAACCTAGTGGGAAAAAAATGCATCCCCTCATAACCAAGTGCAAAAAAAAAAAAAAAAAAAAAAAAAAAAAAAAAAAAAAAGTCGTTGCTTTTACATTAAATGTCTCTGTAAATGACGAGGTAAACACGATAGCAAGTGAGACAAAAATAATAATTTTCTTTTACTGTATAAGTCATTAATAATGGATCGAAACAGGAAATATTTAAACAACTTAGTCATATAATGTATTGGAATGACGACAAGTTATGTCGACAAAAATTATACTATATTCAATGTTTGCTAAAAAAATTTTTTTTAAGTAAATTACAACGCTAAAAGAGTATTTGCTGATAATAACATCTCATTTTGATGCACTTGATACACATTCCCAAACAATACGTAGTCTTTGGTTTACCATAGAGATAGTCCCACTATATCTAAGCAATTGTGATATACCACATAAGTCAACGTAAAACGAATGAATACTTAATCGTATATGAAAAATAAAAGAATTAAACACCACTGGAACTTATAATTGTATACCTTCAGAAGGGTTAGATTTTCAATCTACGGTTATATACTCCAAATATTTTCTCCCAAATTCTCGAAGACAAGATGACGGAAGCAGTCAAGTCAAAAGGAGATTCAGACATATAAGTCCGTTTCCTAGTTTCCGAATAATTACAGTTTTTTCAATTTTTTTTTCATGGCGCTCTACCAAGCTTGAGGATTATCGCCTCAACAGAACTTCCGTTTCTATATCCTAAGAGTAATCTTGTGTCTTATCCCATATTAATAGCTGGTAGTAATAAACAAGGTAATACTCGTCTGAGAATAATACATCAATATTTCGCCGAACTGAGTTACAAATGAAAACACGTTCTTCATAAAACATTACATTACATTCGCACTAATGTTTCTTGGATGGTATTGACTTAAATAATTAGGTGTTAACTGGTATCAACATCTTCCATAGCAGCCCTGAAATTACATTTATATTGGTTATAAATCTAAGGTCATGTACTGCTATTCCAATAGTAACTGAATCTTTCTGATTATGCTAACACGTTGTGGTGTTACAGTTAAATTTGTATTCACACGTGGTTATCATATGAAGACAACTCCAGTAACAGGATATTACCATACATTATTTCACAACCTGACAGGTATGATTCTAGTAAATACAGTCTCTACCAGGGTGGCATTTGTTATATTGCTGTATGTGTATATATATATATAATATATATATATATATATATAT
>NC_061101.1:28069474-28091974 GCF_015104395.2 Macrobrachium nipponense | reverse complement strand
AACAATGGGAGATTAATTCTCTCTCTCTCTCTCTCTCTCTCTCTCTCTCTCTCTCTCTCTCTCTCTCTCTGAAGCCAAAGCTCTTCGATTACACTTCTTTTGTTTTCTTTTCCCCTTCTGCAGAGATTAGGCATCGCCTGGTACGAATTCCATATAGGACGGGATTAAAACGAAGTTGCAAACCTTTGAAAGCGGATGCAACATTCGTCAGTTCAATCCGGAATTTCTGGCGCGTGTATGGTTTCTACTGTATGATATCTATGAAGTTATGCATAACGACGAAAAACATGGAGAGAGAGAGAGAGAGAGAGAGAGAGAGAGAGAGAGAGAGAGAGAGAGAGAGAGAGAGAGAGAGAGCACTGCAATTGGATACATTAAACACTGGCCTTAAATTTCTCAGACAGAAACACTGTGGAAAGTCAGATGACAACATTGATAGAACCACATACCCCCCTTTTTTTTATGGCGCCATATGCATTTGAGAGATATATTACATTCCTTGAAGAGAGAAAGAGTGAGGTTATGATACGAAAGTACAGACTAATATAGGATGCAAAAATATAGGATACTCATCATCCGTATAGCTGATGACATTTATGTCTCATAAATGACGTTTTAATAGGAACAATTTACTGCACTGATGAGATCCAACTGATTTTTTAACGCTAAATCGTTTTACCGCAGCCTCGATTAGACATCTATAACAAACTATTTGGTTTTCGGAGGTGATCTGAGAAGTTTATACATACACACATATACAAACATCATACATACATACATATATACACACACAGATATATATATATATAATAACTCTTGACACGTGACCAAACATCATGGTCCAAACTCGACATATGATTCTTGGTTTGCAATGGAAAGCAGGAAAAGAATTATGTCAATGAATAACATGAACAAAAACTAATTCACTTTATTCACTTAATAATATATACGTGCTATAATAGCACACTTTACCATCCCCATCGTTACTCTTTCATACGTTGTGACATATGAGAATGATCACTTTAAGCTTAGTATCTTCGTTACTTTGATCTACTTCACTATTAACCCGTAGAATATCAATATCTGCATCTGCTCATTTTCTTGTCACTGTATTATTAATATCACCCACAACAAACTTACATTTGCAACTGCTTGTTTCTTTGCTTCTTAATAAGAATGTCTAAAATATATATAAGAGGAATTTACCAAATTGGGACCTCAAGACTGAACAAACTACATAACTTATGAAAGAGACAGCAGTATAGCCTTTGGCAACATAGGATGGGTTGAAGGTCGAGTAATTCATGGGGGGTTAAACGTCAAATAATGCCATAAGTAGAGTGAAGTCAAGGTCCAGATCACAGCTTCAGTTAAGAGTCAGGGATGAGATGGTAATTAGACTGTGGTTATAACTTTCGAACTATAGTAATAAGAATTCATATTTGGCCTCCATTCCCAAATAAATATGCTGTTGTGCAAAGTGAAGTCAAGTATTATTGAGACTCCTGGATACTAGAGCCATTCCATTCCAAAACTGACTGAATACAATCTGGAATTATTTCTTTATCTCTCACTTCTCCCTCTTGCCAAATGCACATTTTCAAACAATAAAACTTAAACCAAGATGAATTATAGACCAACAATCTTACTTTAAGAATTCTGTATTGAGTTATTTAAGATATTTCAATGTACTCACTCCACATGTATCAATATTGTATATTAAACAGTTGGGCAATCACATTTTTAAAAAAATTAATGCACAATGATTCTATCCGCTAACTCGGTATTCACAGCACAATCGCCCTTTACAATGATGTAAAACTATTAAAAATAAAATACTTGTTAATTTAATTTTATGTTTCTTATGAGGATTTCTTTTTTTTAATTGAAACACTGATCTAAGCTATTCCTCACTTTTATTCTTCATATGATAATTTTACTTTTAAAGACAATATAGTACTTTAATATAATTTGGGCTCATTTTGTAATTATCTACATTTACACAAATAGTGAGGTTATTATCAAGCTGAAGTTGCTTCAGGGGCAATACGTTCTTCGGGTTTAATGAGTCACTTGGGTTCTCCCGGAAGACCATCATGTTTGTTACTTTTTCCATGGATCTTAATGTTTTATATGGATTTGTAAGCAACGTAAAACAGCGTAGGAATCTCCGGAAAGGCGCACCGTTGCTTACAACAGGAAGAGATGCTCAATCCACTTGAGTCAAAAATTATTTAAGATACTTCCAAAGAAGGAAATGCTACCTGCAAGAAAGTCTGAGAATATAGTAATTTGTTTTCTTGAGTGAAGAATCGTCCATAATTATTCGTTCCTATGAAGATAATTGGAGTTCCCTCCTGAGGCAATATTTATAAAATAAAAATGACATCATCAGCAATGTAAACGAAAATAATGGCAATTAAGAGAAATTCACGAAAAGTCCAGGTCTAAAAAATAAACTTGGTAAAGAGGAATTGCACCAAAAATTTACAGCTGTCACAAGAGCGAAGTTCAAAAACTGCACGAAACTCGTAAAAGAGAATGAGCAGAAAAGCGTTTAGCGCAAGATAATATTAGCAGATTAAATTCTCCGAAGTAATTGCTTTCCATCAAAGAGGTGATTGTGAGATTCCAATAGTTTTAGAAATAGCTCTTGGCAAGAACAAAAAATCAAGAGTCTCGTAATTACAGTTATATGAGCATGCTTTCAGAGAGAAGGGCGCTCGCCTTTCAACAAACAGGATGAATGGAGGCAAAATTTAAGTTAACAGACCTGTGTTTTCAAGATATTTATCAACCTATAAAAACCTGTATGTAAATGCAACTAAATTCTTTACCTTTAACTGTTTTAATAAATTTTTTTCGCGCTTAGAGAAAAGAGAACGATCGGTTGATAAAAAAGGGTGAAACATTTCGCAGAATAATGAAGAATATGGAAAATGTACAATAATTGAGGATCCTTCCTTAGCATCGAGAAATGTGAGTGGACGAGAAGTAACGGCACTAAAAATTGAAAACGGCTGGGATATTGGGAGTGAGTGGTTCTCGACATTCAACTAACCTTTTTGTTTTGGTATATAATGCCCCGGAGGCTGTGGAGGATTTTTACAATGGGAGTTCGGGAGTTCGTTACAGTAGACGAACTAAGATGGGACGTGGCAGAAGTTCCTCTTTTTCTCTCTGAACCTCTTATTTTTATAATTCAGCGTCAGATTTTATATATATTCACAAACAATAGGCTGCAAATGTTATGTAACATCAAAATCGCTCTACCGCGCAAGTAATAAAAGGGAGATTAGATCCACCGACAGCGACAATCTCCAACTTCAGTGTAAAGTACCATACCATTCGGAATTACTTCAGAGGTAGGGTGAAATGGATATTGAACATTTAGCAGCTTGATGTTTGCGATCACACACACAAACACACACTATACACACACACACACACACACACACATATATATATATATATATATATATATATATATATATATATATATATATATATGTAATATATATATATATATATATATATAGGTATGTATGTATGTATGTATGTATGTATACAATCCATTTTTTATTTGTGTAACAGCGTCAAGTTTAGACTTGCCAGGACCCACTAGTTGGGCCTTAAAGTGACTAGTCGACTAGATTGCCCAAAGTCTCTCCCAATCTTGCCTTTGGAAGTAGCAAGTAGAGATACCTAAGCACAAGGTTGGGGACAGTTCGCATCATCGTAAGAGCAGGACTCGGCGATTCGACCCTCATATTGTACCGTTAATTTTGGTAGAATGAAGCAAAATAGGCTGGTGAAAAGATTCAACAGGGCAGCCTGGACAAAATCGCAAAAATGGATACATCAGTAAATAGTAAAAAGATGTATTGTAAAAAAGAGAAAGACAGCAACACTGGTGTGGGACAGAAAGTTTATAGGGGATCCGATGCACTCCTAGTGAACTTATATGCAGTTATATGTAGTGGTATGTGTAGTGAAGTGTTCAGCATAGAGATGTCTTCCACAATTAGCAAACCGTGATTATGAAAGTGATTATATATATATATATATATATATATATATATATATATATATATACATATATATATACACACATATATATATATATATATACATATACACACACATATATATAAATACGTGTGTGTATATGTATATAGTATATATATATATAATACACACAATCCCATACACACAGTATGTATATACACACGCACACACACACACACACACACCACATATATATATATGGGAGACAATCCACAATGAAGTAAATTTCTCTTGTAGTTTTAAAATATAAATATTTATATTTAAAACTACAAGAGAAATTTACTTCATTGGATTGTATCCCCATTTACTTAGAGGTACGACATAGTACCTGGCTTCTGCATATATATATATATATATATATATATATATATATATATATATATATATATATATATATATATATAATATATAATATATATATACATTTACATACATATATATATATACATATACATATATATACATACACAAACATATATATATATATATACTATATATATATATACATATAAATTCCTTATGAAATGCATGCGTGCGAGTAGGGACATGGGTTAGAATATAATTTTGCTTGCAAACGCAATAACTATTTTGACACAATGGTCTTATTTAGCTTTTAGCTTCGTTTTCCAATTGAAATCCTTGCGAATCTGGTCTGTGGTGGAAAGAAACATCCAGAAAAATGAATTCCCAATAACCGTTGAACGTTTTTTGCCGACGTTTGGTAGTCTGGTTACCATTAGTGCTCCAAGCGACAAAATAAAAAACTCATTTTTATTCAATCAGATAATAACATGCGGGCTGGATGCCTTAATTCGATCGGTACTACTTGATGTGGTAATTAGAATGTTTAATTAAACAACGGGATGCTACGCTTAGTATTATTATTCACTTCACAATAATACTAAACACTATCAATAATAATTACTTTTCCCAAGTGATTAAAGATGACCAAATTGAGATATGAATGATTCGATGTTTTGAGTCTTCGACAAAGAATATGTACAAACTAATTCAGCTAGTTGGTATTCTCTCTCTCTCTCTCTCTCTCTCTCTCTCTCTCTCTCTCTCTCTCTCTCTCTCTCTCTCTCTCTCTCTCTCTCTCTCTTATTATTTACCTTATGGTTTATCTAAGTTCACATACTTGTTATCATGTGCATAACTATATGATTAAGTAGCTTTTTCATTAGATATAACTGAGATTACTTAATTTTTTTATACAATGAAAAATTTTCTTGCTCCTGAATCGCATTCAGTAAATTTCCATGAAAGATGAAATATTTGTCAGAATAAAAAAAGTTGTCCGTTTTTACGTCTCTTCCACGTTCCACCGTGTTAATGTCTATAAAAACTTGTATAATGTAAAAATGTTTACATCACTATATCTAAGATTTATCATAAAGTGAATGAGGGCTAATAAATTCGCAAAATTTTCCAAACTTTTGAAGCTCAGCTACATTGCAATGAGGTTAGTTGGTTTCCGCTTCTCGAAGAGGTCGAAAGCAAAGTTAGCAGATTTTGTTTACAGTAACAGCCCGTACGTTTCAAGCTTGTATAGACTCTGGGACAAAAATCACTAGCTTGATGATTACGATAACGATTCAGTCCAGACATTTCCAATGAAGTGAGGAATGAGAGTGGAAAAATGGTCTACCATGAAGATGGCATTAAACTGATGGCTCTAATGTGTGAAACTACTCTTACATAGTATTTATATAGTCGTCACTGTGACCTTGAGATTGAAATTGCCCTGCATCCTCTTAACGAAAATTCAGCCATCATGTCATGCTCACGTTGTCATATTTCTCTTAAGAAACTTTGGTGTACTTAACCGTGAACGATACCAAGCTATAAAACATGTTATACTATTAAAAGAAACTAATGTTTAAAAGAATCACTAATACTTTTGATGAATTAATTTGCAACTGCGGCAAATTTTTAATGCAGTCAGCAATACGCGAGTGTTTTACGCAAGAAAGTGCAAATAAAAAATACTTTCTTGAGGTTACACCAAAGTTGAAAGAGAAATTTTGGATAATTATAAACTCAGTATAATTCCATAATGGTCCCTTTATATGAAGGAAAAACTCAAAAAAAATCCATCGATGCTCCCTTTACGTGAAAGAGAAAACCAGACCACAATGTAGAAATATAATGAGAGACATACAAGAGAGTGAGCACGAATAATAGAAGCACGATTTAACGACTTTTGGTCTTTTAAGGAAGAAGCAGTCTTCCTCAGAGAAGCAAAGAAAGGCAACAGATATTTTTCTCCTACCCACTATAATTATGTTTGCCTTTCCTATTTCGTTCCTTCCTTTGACCAACTTCCTATGAAGCTTTATAGAACGTTCAAGACACAAGATTGGACGTCTAAGGTATATACCGTCAAAATAACATTCGTCATTTCACTGAGCTGTATACGATAGAGAGACACCAACGCTTGGATATTTGCTAGCGAAGGCCTAGGACTGACGCCATCTTGCAACATGTGGGTCGCAGAAACCATCTTAAACCCGTAAATTTTTCACGGACTTTCACAATTTCAATGTTGCAAGATACGAAAAACACACATCTTAACCAACTACAACTGTGATAACAAAGTACTAAGGATCAAGATGGATGCACGATGTAGTGTGCGGGCAGCCGTAGGCCGGCATTGTCTGAACTATATCATTGTTATCATTCATCGTAGAAGACAAGGAAGAGCTTATCGTGAAATGTTCTATTAGAATAACGGTTCCTTTGCTCTCTACACCCAATATTTGAGAAGCTGGCATGGCCGGATATCCGGCTGGATATCTGGACCAAAACAGCGCCTAGCTTAAAAACCATCCCCCCTATATCATCGCTATTTTTCGTCGTAGAAGAAAAAATAAGAGCATATTTAGAATCCTCGTGAAAAGTCCCATCAGAATAATACTTTCTTATTTATTATGAATAATAACAAAGATGTTATCATAACCGGATATCCGTGTGAGAATGGTACCCGGCTAAAACCATCCCCTATAAAATCTACATGTATTGTCCGAGTCTGGTTCAATTCGGTCCAGTAGTTTCGCCGTCTATTGTGGACATACATATATATACCGTGATATACACGCATACATACATACATACATACATACATACATACATACATAAATACATACAATACATACTCCGACCCTCAGCTTTATATCTTACTAGCTGACGGAGGCCGGCATTGTTTAAACCGTAATATCGTTATTTTTCATCATAGAAGAAAGGTAAAAGTATATTTGGAATCCTCGAGAAAAGTTCTATCAGGATAGTGTTTTCTTTTTTTTTCTCTCTACAACTGTTATTAAAGAAGTTTGCATGGCCGGGTATTTGGATCAATACAGCATCCGGCTAAAACCATCCCTATTATCATCGTTATATTTCATCACAGAAGAAAAGTGAGAACATATTTCGAATCCTCGTCAAATGTTCTATCAACATAATGCTGCGAATAATAATAAAGAAGTTAGCATGGCCATATGTCCGGATCAAATCAAAATGGATTTCAACAGATTTCTTTTGTGATCAATTTTATGTAGCCACGTCAACAAGGAATTTATATCTCCATCCTGGATTGCCCCTTGATCCTCTCACCTTGTCTCTTTTGCTTAAAGAACACGCCGCCCAGATTAACAAACTGTAAACCCAGCCCCGCTTTGTGTTTTTGTATATAAGGGTCTATCAGCTTCTATTACATTCAGTGTGAACTTGAAAATGTAGTTTTTCACTCGCATTTCTACCATGGATTTAAGGATATTCACAAGCACATGTGTCTTCGCGCTACATATATATATATATATATATATAATATATATATATATATATATATATATATATATATATAACATATATAGATATATGTAAAGTCTCCTTAGTCGAAAGGCCTCGCAGCGGTAATCCATTGTTTCACTTTCCTTCGTGGATTTTGTCTTTATTTATACATTTCACCAGGTTCCATACTTTCATGATTCAATTATACATGTATGTATGTATGTGTGTATATATTTATATACACCCAGTCAGTAATTTGTCCAATCGTTGTTTCAACGCACTACAACAAAAGAGTAACCTCTCATGGCGTAAGTTTACGTTATAATATACAGTGGATTACAACATGGGTTTGCTCCCAACCGTAGGAAATTAAAAATGATCAACGTAATTCAACAAAACTCTAAGTCGCATTTCGATTGTATTTAAAGAAAAATTTAAAAAAAAATAGCATTTGGTGTGTCTAAAATCCGTTGCAAGAGGGTTAGCTTGCATGTGTATAATACCTACTGCACTTTTAAGGGCAATTCAAATCTCGTAAGATGAATACATTAATCATAAATAATTTTGTCTCTATGATGAATTAAGTATATTTAGAATAAATGTCTCTAAAGATGATCCACGGCAAATAAACTATTTTCTCTTATCGTAGCCATTGTGGATATTCCATTGCAGTGTATGACATGATTCCTTTCACTGAAATAAAAAAAAAATACTATACGTTATTTGTGCACAAAAATAATATCTTCCATCTGTTCACTTAACTCGTTCCACACACGGTCTCCGTCTGATAAACTACATTAAGATGAAAATTTATTCGAGAAAATAGGCCAAAAAATATGGAATCAAAGTTGTACAATAATTATCCCAGGCTTGCTTGGTTTCATTATGAATGGTTATGACATGATAATTTATATATAATTCTGTTACCAATTATTAACGACGAAATAACAGTCGTGACAAGAAGCTAAGAAGGTAAATAAGAAAATACTATTTCCATCGGACACCTCTGGAACATGTCACAAATAATACGAGTTGGAAGAGTTACAAATATAACTGAACATCAAAGTAAGTGAGTACATTTCCGTGCATCAGTTGCGTGAAAATAACACAATTCAATCTGCTTCCTTGCACCTGCATCATTACTGAATGCCTTATCATGTTTACAAACCATACATTTTGATAATGGAAATACTGACAACAGAAATTACAACTGATGATAATAAGCAGTCGAACATGTGTTAATGATAACAGCAGTATTAATAAATCAAAATTTAACCCGATAAATAAAACATCTAAAGGCACTTGTGCATGCTGCCATAACTGAAGAGCTTCTAGCTCAAGAGGACCTCTCTGACTACCCTTCTCGATACCGAAGCTATAAAACAAGACTATTCCAAACTCAATATGGAAACCTGGAAGGAAGGGGGGGATTAGGAGGCTTAACCATTCAAGGGCCTCGATAATCTCCCTCTAAATTGGATGGAATCTTGGGATCTCCTTCCTTCGTTTTAGATTGGATTGGGAGTGACCTCAATTGTCTCTGGTCGAGTGCCGTAAGTGGCAACATCTTATACAAGGGGATGACAGTCACCGACGTTGTCATGTTGCGTAGACTTTGAGTCACCTTTAAATAGCTTACTTCAAATGAATGTTATGAACGCAAGGATAGTATACTTCATGCCGGTATGTCATTCGCATAATGAGTATTTGAAATTCCCTAGCAAATAAAAAATTTTTCATAATTCATTAAAAAGTATACTAAAAAAATTCAACTGAATAATATTCTTATCAGCTACTATAGTAACACAAATATTCACAAAACGACCGACATCTCTATACATTATCTAGAGCAGTGGTTCCCGAAGTGTGCGGCGGATTGATATTGGGGGACGTTTTGGGGAGAAAGGATGGTATTAAGAACATTTAATTTCAAGCTATAAATAGTACAAAATCTTAATGTCATATTATAAGTCATAAACACTAAGCCTGAGGTAAAGGAACTCATATGAAGTTTATAGATAATAAAAGTGACATAAACGAATGCATAGCTGTTAAGTAATGCAAAGTCGGATTGAAACGTCCGAACATTTGCTTGACGCCTACATACACAATACGTAGGATGAGTTGCTTAAAATAACAGAACCAGTCCATTTTTAGTTGTCAGCAGCGAGGAAACAGGAGTGACAAAGGAAGAATTACTTTCAATCCAAAATGACGCTGAGCTAAGGCCAATGTTCAAGAAATCCTATCAAGATTTCTGGTTTGAAGAAAAAAAAAAAGCTGACTTCTACTTAGTATTGTGGAACAAGATGAAGAAGTATTTTATTGTTTCTCCAACATCATATTTGGTAGAACGGGTCTTCAGTGCAGTGACCTTGCTTCTTGCTTCTTTCCCAGCAAAGAAATTACCGAACGTGGGGATCTACGACTTCTTAGAAAGTTCCTGCTTGATGTGGAGAAACTAATATTTCTGCAAACAAGAATACCCATCTCATTAACAGTAACTGTAAGACCAAATAAATGGTTTACTAAATCAAGTATTATTTGTGAAATAAAACAATGTTTAATATTGTTGTTTTCAATTTGAAGCAACGCAAAAAAAAATGTGCTTGGAGGGAGGAGGGCGCTAGGAATCTTTCTGGAAGCCAAGAGGGCGCCATCTGAAAAAGTTTGGGAAACTCTGCTCTAGAGCATGTAACATCAATATTTACTGTAAAATGCAAGAACCGTAAAGAGATATCGCCTCCTGTAACCTTTCTAGCGACGCATTTTACCCTCGTGCCTAGAATTTGTGGAATATAGTTTGTTTACCTCCAGCGAAGATCACGCACTGAATTAGGCTTAAAGAATTATGATTAACGTATATATTAAAAACAACGGCATATTACAATTTTGCATGGTAATACATATAGCGTGCATTACTATGAGAGACAAACTTGGATTTCTGCCGTCTCATTTGTAACCTTACCTGGATGCAAATTTGATCAATTTATCTATTGATGAATCAAATACATCTGTAATAACAAAAGTTGACGTAACGTTTCTTAGCCATCTTTTGCTTAGCAAGTGAAGTTCAATAAATTTATCTTTGCTCTCAAGGTTTATAAATCTTCAGCGCCAAAATATTTCTCTTCTTAATGTCAAAATCAAGAAAATCAAATGATGAAAACTACAAATTTCTTCTGTGAGGTTCAACACCGGAGTTTTTATTTATTTATTTATTTTTGAGTGTGTAACCTTGTTTGTGAGCCTCGTTCTATAACAGGATACTCATCTTATTTATTATATTTCACTATAGCATTTATCTTCTCGTTATTTATCTTATCTGAGTTTTGTTTTTGTTATTTCTCAATCGGAGTTTGTTCTTTACGTTTAAATTTCCTTCCGTAAACCAGGTTGCTTCCCCTGGTGGCATTTGGCTCGTAACGTTATCCTTTTCCAATGAGGACTGCAGCTTTTTGTGAATAACATTAGTAATAAAACTACAAGCCTCCTCCCGAGAGAATCGAGTAAACGTACCAAATTAACTAATAAGGATTGGATTAACTTAACAAGGGGAAAGGTGTTCTTGCAGTAATCTAAAACTTAAATGCGCACGAAATCACAAATATTGTTTATATATAGATAATTATACATAGATATATGGAGTAATTACATATATATACTAATAGGTGATAATAATTCTATATAATATTACCGATTATATATTATAATAGTATATACATACTATATATATACATACACACATATATATATATATATATATATATATATATATATATATATATATATATATATATATATAGTATATATGATACATACTTTTGCTTAAATCTTACACTCTATATATTTTGAATTCTATTTCCATTTCTTTGAAACTATTTTGTCCTTTTTATTCTAAATCAAGCTTCTGTCGCTACATTTAGCAACATTTATAATTCTCATTTGGCGGCTTCAGGGAAGCGTGGGAAGCCGTAGTTTAGAGTCGTCTGCGGTTGATAATTATCGAATAAACAGTTTAGGAATATGAGAAGAAAACCACAATCATCGAAAAAATGGATTTTTGTTTGGGACGATACTACTCGCATCCTTATTTTTATTGGTAACACTAATCTTAAAACTTAAATATCTCGTCTACCTTTGTTCTTCGTAACCTCTGGCTCTACAAGCCCTCGATTATTAGATTTTACTCTGAACTTTAACTAATCCTTTTAATTTTAACATTTCACGCATTTGGTCATTCTCTAAAAACTAGTTTGTATTTTTGCAGTTCCCAGATTTTTTTTTCATTATAGTCTACGTGCCCAAGTTAGGTATCTCTAGTAATTATAAGTAAAACAAATGTTTATCCACTTAACTGGTTAGAATGGATCGAGTACCCATAGTTATTTATTAATACATTTATTTGTTTCCGTATCTATTTTGGAAATCTGGTGTATCTTTAATTGGTTTTGCTTTGATTCCTAATGTTCTACACCTATCGCACAAATTTTACCTCATCCTTTACCTGCCATATACACTCCAATATTTTTGTAACAGATTTGGTTACAATAATTAACACAAAACTGAAGGATCGATGATGTTAGGCAAATCTGGATTTTATAATTATTATCATTACTTCCAATATTATTCTTACTTTTTGTACTATGAAACTGCCATTTTATTCTTCATGACTGATTTAAAGAACTACAATGTTTAGGTACATTGAGGTTTCAAGCACCATTTATATTGTTACACTCAAAGTAATCTCACAACAACTCCGTCAGTTTAACAACAAATTGCATATATTAATTAAGACTGTATTTATAATCCCATCTCTTATGATTTGGTTTTGCTTCAAGGATGTACAATTCTTCACTTAAAGATCAGCCTTGGGATTGGTTTCGAAGTACACCTCAGGTCACAGTCACCTACGTACCTACAGGCACAATTCGCTGCTGCCCACGTATCAACAATTCCCTCACCCACACAATCATGTTAACGTTCGACGGAAATACTATTTTTATGACGTCATCAATCATTCTGAGCTGAAACAAAGGAACTTATATGACCGTTCGTCTCTGGAAAATATGAAAGGAAATTTGAAAAGACGAAACTTTTATCGATGCACTTAAGAATGCAATTCACTATGGCACCCATCCTTGGGACGCGGAACAAGATACTGGCATTTACGAAATTAAAATTTTTATCCATGCAAATGTCATATACGAGACGCAACAGATTCACACAATTTTGCAAGAAGAGTCACTAAGCAACACATGCTAGCATGAAGCCGACTAACCCATTAAGTGAAATACACTCAAAGTTCAAGTAAATCCAGGACCAAATTCTCCATAAATGAAACGTACCCTATTACACAAACTAACAAACACAAACACACACACACACACACACACACACACACACACACACATATATATATATATATATATATATATATATATATATATATAAAGAAATTAATTATATATATAGATATATATATATCCTAGTATTATATTATATATTATATAATATATATATATATATATAAAGAAATTAATTTTAACATTCTATATAATTATATGAATGCATCTTGCTGTATACGAACAATCTCTATATTAATGTGTATTTATATAACACTGTAAAAACAAATAGATCAACGACGCAAGCGCACGCACACACACACACACACGCATATACACACAGATTTTATGACAAAAGGACAGGGATTTTTCAAAGAATGACTCTCCGATTTCCATTCTTTATCAATTAACAAAGCACATTTTCCATTTTTATTTCGAGTAAATGCGCTTAGGAGTGAGAAAATCACTTAGGAATAAAATTCAGCTTGCCGCGTTTCCTCTTGGAGAGTAAAAATTCTTATTTGAATACGTGAGTGTACACAAGATCAGAACTGAGAGGAGATAGCAAGTCATGAAACAGATATAAGATACGAAAAGACCTACGAGTCCATTAGCTGCGATCACACTGCCCATGCCTATCACGGGTAATAAAGAAGGCTGATTGCCTGCCCCATTCTTCTTTACAATTGTCATAATTAGGTTTCCAGCAATAAGCGACTCCAAGTAGCTGTGTCTTATTTTTCCATTCACAAACCCATCAACACAACTAAAAATAGACATGATTTGAGTCAAGTACGGTTTTATAATGAAAGGGAACTTACATAACTAACTACAACAATGTGCCGTTCTTTCGCCATCTCCTCGGCATCCATCATATTCAACAGAACTGGAGGCTCTCGGCCTCATCATCCTTCACTTACGGTTTACGTTGTTACTGGAAGGATGTGTTGTTAATTCTGACAGCTAAGTCATCTGAAGGGTCGAGCTTAGTTTCCGTACCGAGGATATCTAGTTTATGTAACAGGAAACCCCCAGTTGAGCTCCCTTACTTCTTTAAGACGTCATCAGGTATTTCTTACCACTCATTCAGGATTCGTGAGGAGTTGTTTTGCTTGAGGGAACGCTCAAATATGTTTTTTTTCTTTTTTTAGTTTTCTATAACAAATAACTCTTGAAATGGCTATTTGTCTGTCAGTCCGCACTTTTTTTTGTTCGCGCTCAAATCTTAAAAATTACTGAGGCTAGAGGGCTTCAAACTGGTACGTTGATCATACACCCTCCAATCACCAAACATACCAAATTGGAGACCTCTACCCTCAGTAGTTTTTATTTTATTTTAGGTTAAAGTTAGCCATGATCCTGCGTCTCCCAACAACATATAGACCACAACAGGGCCGTGGCTGAAAATTTCATGGGCAGCAGCTGAAATTTCATGGGTCATGGCTGAAATTTTTTAACGCATTATATATTGTACAGAAAACTCGATGGCACCGAATAAACGTCAGCGAATTTTTACAGGCTATTCATTTCGAGTGCGCATCATTTTACTCTATTCTCAAAATCACTTACATTCTCGTTGATAATGGGTTGTTGGTTTCTTCCTAGGAATTAGCGTTGATCATGGAAAACAATAACTTTTCTGTTTTTGACTTATGTTGTATACAGACAGCCCAAAATGATCTTTAGCTTCCAATTTCTGAAAGCCTTGGGTATTTGTAGTTTTTAAAAATGGTATTTTAACATCATTTTCAGGCCTCATTCTAGAAGAAGTTTAAATCTATTTCAATATACTGTAGTATATAGAGTCCTACAGTATTTCAAATATAAAAATTACAATTTATCCAGTTTTTACCATAGGTCTCCAATCTGGGGAGTTTACTATTGTTTTTCCACCTCAAGAAAGATTCATCGAAGGACGCTTTCATTAATAAGCAACCCTGTCTCGATTCGTAAGCCCCCATTCTCTCTTTCTTGAGATGGCTTCCAAATCTCTTTCCTACATAACATCGCTTGGATTAATCTCCAGAGACAAAACTTTTCCCTGGCCACCATTCACCACGTTTACTACGTGAGGCTTAGAACCTGGCTCACTCGAATATTCTGTTTCTCCCCTTCTCTCTGACCACAGTTTCCAGGATGTTCAATCATAAAGTATTTCTTTTATTCTTTTACGATTTCAACTGCACCCAATTATTCCTCAGAAGTGAATTCGTATCTTGTATCTCTCCGTTACCAGCAAATAAAAATAATTATAAGACAATGCCGTAATTAAATCTAATATAATTATATCTCGTTATGCAATTCATTGGCTGAGCCTGTAACAGGTATTTCCACGAAAACCTGACATCTTGGGATAAAAAAAAAAAAAAAAAAGAAAAAGAAAGGTACATTAAACCCGCGGAGCTTTATCTGTTTTGACAGAGAATTTATCAAATGGAATACTTTTCACAGTTTACTTTGTACATACTAGATTTCTTCCCATAAAGTTATTTGTTCGATTGGTGGAATATTGATGCATATATACAGTTAAGTCAATTATTATAACGTCCAAAACCTATGGAAATGTTTTGTCAAGTTTTGCATTACTTACTAAATACCTTTAAAGAGGAAATCTATGAAATCAGCCTTTCGTTCTCATTTAATCAATGAACATGAACTCATCAAATTAGAATCCTGCTCACCTTCATTTTGCCTTCGTGCGGCTGCCTGGTTTAAATTAAGCAGGCCCCCATGGCAGCCAGAGCTCTTGCCCAACGGTGTCACTAAGCGTGGAAGGGTGTGGACGGGGCTAGAACCCTGGCGTGGACCTCTGGACTTTTAACAACCAATATTAAGTAGTCTGGCTTAAGAATAGACACTTATAAATTAGCATTCATACATGAATATGAGAGCATATGCGACATTTCTTTACAAAGGGCAAATTAAAAAGGATTTAAGTGAATGGGAAAGCTCATCTCATAAATAACCAGTCCTTTGAGTACGAAGAAGCGTGAACTAGAACGTCCTTCAAAGTTTCGAGAGAGAGTGAGAGAAAAAAAGAAGAAAAAAAACATCAACAACAAAGAGAAAAGGAGTAGTCAGTGGGACTATACGGCATCCACGACACTTCAGGTAGCAGAGCTTTCTCCTGATCAAGCGGCAGATGTGACAAGACGTGGGTCCAATACGAATCATTGGCTCTCGATTTAGTCTTCATCCTCCTCGGCGTAAACTGATCTGACTTATGCGCAAAAGAAAAGTCAGGTGAGGTGGCAGGAAGGGAGGGAGAGCAGCTCATGAGGCGTAAGTGGGAGTCCACTGAAACCTCCACTCTCGCCCAACCACTCCCCCACTCTCTCTCTCCCGCTTTAGATCAATAAACTGTTACTGAGGTTGTGCCTCCACCTTCCACCACCTCCTCCATTTTCCCTCTCTTGCTCCTCCTCCTCCTCCTCCTCCTCCTCCTCCTCCTCCTCCTCTCCTCCTCCTCCTCCTCCTCCTCCTCCTCCACCTTTTACCTCCATCCCCGACCTCTTATCCTTCCTTATCATCTCACCTCTATTGTAAAGATATGTCACTTTCATTATAAAGTTTTATACTATACTAATCTAGGCTCATTTCAACTTCATAAATAAAGTTCTATTTCCCTCTCACTCAGACACACACACTATATATCGTTATATATATATAATATATATATATATATATATATATATATATATATATATATAGATATATATATATATTATATATATATATATATATATATATATATATATATATATATATATATATATATATATATATATATATATTCTCGTGCATATACGCAGCCGTAGTCTCTCTCTCTCTCTCTCTCTCTCTCTCTCTCTCTCTCTCTCTCTCACCCACAACTATCAAGATGCCGTGCCTACTCGGCAACCTATCGTTATTGCTATTGGCGGAAAACCTCGAAGGAGACAAAGCCAAAATAGCCACGAAAGGAAATGTATTGTTTCTTTTGCTTCAGTTTCCTTTGTCCCATTTCTAATGTTGACGCCGTTGGGATCATTAACTCTTAATTCAGAGAGGCAACTGAGACCATGGCGTAGGTCTCAATGGCATCATAATTAAATCTTATTCAACAATATATTTAGAGCAAATAAGCCATCGATTCTTTAAAAAGAATCTAGTAACGATGAAAGTTATTCGTGGTTTTAACAGGCTCTCTCTGGGATGACTTTTCCATTCACAACCACAAAATTTTAGATAATAATAATAATAATAATAATAATAATAATAATAATAATAATAATAATAATAATATAATAATAATCCTACAGCGGCAAATAGTGATCAATAATAATAATAATAATAATGGGGAGATGATTAGGGAACCAGTGGCTTGATGATGAATAGGTTAACGGGGAAGGAACTATTTCAAAACAGTTCATAAACAGCGATGTAACTTCTATGTCTTCCATAAATAGCCGTTTCTCGCAAGAAATGTGATGTATTAAACGGAAGTCCAATAAGAATTCGTCTGAAATACCAAGAGCTCATTTAAACACTTTCAGATTTCAGGGCTGTCTACATTTAGGAATTGAATGACACTGCCTACAAATACCTTAATGGGTAACTTCAAAATATTTTCCTAGCAGCTGGTACCTTTTATTAACTGCTCCAGAACTCAATCTCTGTTATAATAGGTAAGATGATGCTAGTTCGTAGGTGCCTCTATTTTCCGAGTACTTTGTGAGCACATGGCAATAATTTCACAACATTCTGAAGATGAAGAATACAGGGTTAAGTCGAACTTCGGTACGTATAAGAGAGTAATAATATATCAATTTATAAATGGACATAATTTTATATTCTGTAAATGGCATACTTTGCTAAGTGCTTTATAAAGCATTAGTTAAATTAATATGCTTTTCAAAAGGAAATTTGATTAGACATTTCAAACCTGTAACAGTGTCAAGCTTTCACTCGCATCAATTTGTAAATTCCTAAAGTTTTTTCTATTTTGTAATTCTATATAAAAAAAATGAATCCCGATGCATACATAAATGGAATTGCTTTCAAAACAGCTTTTACAAGGACGTGTACTAAACTATTTTGTCATTAAATGATGACCACTTCAATTCTTATTATAATCAGAAGTTAATAACTAACGAGTATCATTTGCAATATGATAACAATGACTAAGCAACTTTTATTTATTATTATTATTATTATTATTATTATTATTATTATTATTATTATTATTATTATTATTATATTATTATTATTATTAGTGTTGTATAAAGGCTATTGTAAAATTTGAATTGATTGTAACATGTTTATCAATCTAAGTTATTATAATTGACACCATAAAATTACAAAGTATAGTATAAAATAAATTTGCGCACAAGAATTATAATTGAAGTTGTAAGTCTGTTTAAAACTAATAATACTGAAGTTAAGGATATATTCCTGTTATACAATACCTTTGTGTTTAAGGCTAATTATCTAAAGAAATGACCGAGGTGCACATATTTTTTAGTACAGGTCCATTTTTTTTTATACTCTCCTTAACAAAGAAATTTTACCATCACACACATTTATTATATATAGTATATATATATATATTATATTATATATATTATATATATATTACATACAATATATAATTATATACACAATATATATTATATATATGTGTGTGTGTATATGTATATGTATATATATATATATATATACATATATATATATATGTATCTATATATATCATAATACATACATACATACTATACATACACACACGCACACACACACACACACACACATATATATATATATATATAATATATATATATATATATATAGATATATATATATATATATATATATATCTCTAATACAAGGAGCCCATAAAAACACCAAAATATAAAGAGAAAAGTACTATATTTCAGAGACTGCTGTCTCTCTCTTCAGGTATATGCATGAGAAGGGTTTACAGAAAAGGTGGTATTTATATCAAGAGATCCGTCCACAGGTAAGCCAATTTAGGTCACCCCCGCTGATAATCTTCCTTTAATCTTCTTAAGCGTTGGTTGAATGAAAACTTCGTCGATCACATCTGAAATCCACGCTCCATTTGAGATATTCATTACCTGCCTCTCTTTTATTAAGGCTGATTCCATCATTTGACTCTTGTAGCGGCAGTTGCTGCTATAAATTATACGTGACAAATTCCAGTTTATTCTATGGTTATGTTCATTTATATGGTTGAAAATAGCTGAGTTCTGTTGTCCATACCTAACTGACCGTTTGTGTTGTATTAATCTCTGGGGAAGTGATTTTCCTGTAAATCCGATATAAGATTGGTCACAGTCCTGGCATGGGATCTGGTAAACCCCAGTGTCCTTGGGTGATGTCTTTTGTTGGACGTTAATCAGGGATTTAGCTAAGGTAAGTAAATGCAAAAAGGTTAGATTTTCCAAGGGTCTGAGTCACCTTTGTAATCGTGTCCAGGTGGGGAATTTTTATTTTGTTGTTGGGAGTATCTCTGGTCTTGTCTTTCGGGGGTCGGTAGAAAATTACGTTTGCTTTGTGAATTGCTTTCTCAATTATATGGTCAGGATACTTTAAAGACGAAAGTTGCTTACGAATTAGTTCAAATTCTTTTTCCAGGAAACCCCACCTATTATCCCAAAATGTTAGAATATCATCAACATATCTCATCCAAAGCATGTTTTGGGGTTTTATTGCCTTTATTACTGTAGTTTCAAAGTATTCCATGTACAGATTGGCTAAAACAGGGCTTAAAGGACTACCCATACTACACCCGAATTTTTGCTTGTAGAATGATTCCCCGAATGAAAATACGTTATTAGATGCACATAATTCAACTAACTTTATTATTTTGTCAAGCGCCAATGGGAAATGATCTGAATAGGGGGATAATTTTTCCCTCAAAAACTGAAGAACGTCCTGTACTGGTACTTTTGTGAATAGGGAATCTACATCAAGGCTTAAAAGTTTTATGTTGTGAAGTGGTATATATGTGCTTCTCTGAATTTGTGACAAAAATCTTCCGAATGTTTAATGTGACTGGGAGAAAAAGTGCCTAAAAAAGGGGAAAGGAGGCCAGCTAACCATTTAGAAATTTTGTAATTGAAAACTCCGGCACATGAAACGATGGGTCTGAATGGAAGATTGTCTTTGTGAGTTTTGGGAAGGCCATAAAAGTAGGGGAGTTTAGGATTAATTACTTTAAATTTCTCTAATAGTTCAATACTCTTTTTGTCTTGGCCAATTAATCTTACTTTCCGAAAAAATTCGGTGGGGACGTTACAAATTTGTTCCCCAGATTTCCTGGAAAAAGAATTCGAACTAATTCGTAAGCAACTTTCGTCTTTAAAGTATCCTAACCATATAATTGAGAAAGCAATTCACAAAGCAAACGTAATTTTCTACCGATCCCCGAAAGACAAGACCAGAGATACTCCCAACAACAAAATAAAAATTCCCCACCTGGACACGATTACAAAGGTGACTCAGACCCTTGGAAAATCTAACCCTTTTGCATTTACTTACCCAAACCCCTTAGCTAAATCCCTGATTAACGTCCAACAAAAGACATCACCCAAGGACACTGGGGTTTACCAGATCCCATGCCAGGATTGTGACCAATCTTATATCGAATTTACAGGAAAATTACTTCCCCTGAGATTAATACAACACAAACGGTCAGTTAGGTATGGACAACAGAACTCAGCTATTTTCAACCATATAAATGAACATAACCATAGAATAAACTGGAATTTGTCACGTATAATTTATAGCAGCAACTGCCGCTACAAGAGTCAAATGATGGAATCAGCCTTTATAAAAGAGAGGCAGGTAATGAACATCTCAAAAGGAGCGTGGATTTCAGATGTGATCGACGAAGTTTTCATTCAACCAACGCTTAAGAAGATTAAAGGAAGATTATCAGCGGGGGTGACCTAAATTGGCTTACCTGTGGACGGATCTCTTGGTATAAATGCCACCTTTTCTGAAAACCCTTCTCATTCATATACCTGAAGAAAGAGACAGCAGTCTCTGAAATACAGTACTTTTCTCTCTATATTTTGGTGTTTTTTATGGGCTCCTTGTATTAGATGGAATTCTGTTGTAACAGAACATTTTTACCAGTCACATATATATATATATATATATATATATATATATATATATATTATATATATATATATATAATATATATATAATATATATTATTCACACATTCGCTGCTTTCGACATAAAAAAGTCGAGCGGTTAAATGAATGAAAGACTATTTCTAAACCATATATACTCCGTTTATCTAAAAACATACGCTCTCATTGAAACACTCACCTGACACCAAAGCCTCGTGGGAAAAAAATCTTCTACTCACAAAATCTCAGCAAATGATTGATGTAAAAATTCACTAGCAACTGACAGTAATAAAGAATATCAGAATAATTACGTTCAACTCATAAACAAGCTACCTTAATGACAGTGCGGCGAAGACATTTTATGCAATGCAGAGTTGAAAGGATTTTCATACATTTCACATACTGCATTCGATCAGCACACTGTATCCGTATGCTACAATATAAATGTGGTTCGTTGGGATTTGCTGACTAAATCTGATGTAAGTTCGCTGTTTCATCTGTTGACTGATTGAATATCTAAGATTTTTCAAATCATTTTGCCAAGCGGAAGAGTCTAGTTGAACAAAATGCTAAACCATGAATAATTTATTGCAATATACACAAAAATATTATATATATATATATATATATATCTCATATATATAATATATATATCATATGTGTGTGTGTGTGTGTGTGTGTGTATGTATAAATAATGTGTGCTTATATGTTGATAACGATTCAGACTCAATTTACCATATGCCAGCACTGTCTCTTGAACCAGGGCACGCTCTATTTTATACCCAAAATTGCTTTGATGTTACTTAGTTACACTTATGACTAAAAATTTTCGTCTATTTACACATAAAAACTGGCTCAATAAAATAAAATGAGAAAATCATTAACTACCATTATACGGAAAAGTAATTCAATTACACACGTCAGTATCTTGCAGCAAAAAACAATGATACTATTCTCGAAATACATTTATTGCGCCACACGTAAAAAGACCATACGCACAATACCCATCAAACCCAAGTGGCATTATCCACTTGAAATATGCAACAAATAACCCTAAGGTATTACAATTTTATCAAGTTGAATTAATGCAATTACAGTAACACTGAATATTGCTAAAAAGCTATTGAAGTATATTATTACAAGGTCATAACATGGTG